>NC_065579.1:125317747-125540247 GCF_024542745.1 Macaca thibetana thibetana
AATTTGAGCTGAGAGTCGTGATTTGTAAAGGGCTGAACAGGAACTGGAGTTGAAATGTGAAGCAAAGAAATTCTTGTACTAGGCACTGATGGACATTTCTCTGTTTCTCTTGGCTCCGTACAGGTTTTTAGGTCACTGAGTTTTGAACGTAATGCCAAATGAGAATCTCGCTAGTACAGAAACTTTGAAAATGACAACTAACTTAATCTCTCAATTTAAATAAAATAATAATAATAAAAAAAATCTAATGATACTTCACTCAAGAGTCAGAGCTTTTTATGAGACCTGTTGCCAATATTAGTGCCTTGGAATGATCTCATCTTTCATCCTGGCTAAATTCCAACACACAATTTCATTAACCCAGGTACCGCAGGTGATAAAACTCATTTTTCCCTAAAGAGACAGCTAAAAAGTACCAGTTATACATTTATGAAGTACCAGCAATCAAAATTATGGATTTTCTAAAAGGTTTTTAACTACTTTTATTGAAAGGAAAATCGCTGTCTCAGACTTTTGTGACACTATTGCTAATAATAAATTTTACCATTTAGACATGGCCATAATATGGTAGACAGTGTCAATAAAAGTATGGAGCAAAGATGATCCCTGTCTTTTAAGTAATGCCTTCTAATTACATGCCGGAAATGATCACATGAAATACCTAAGCTAACCAATGGCTCTTAAAATATAAGAACACTCAACAATGCATCTACAGTGATATAGATGTACCGCATGCACATATGCAGTTATATGTAGAATTAATTGCATAAGTAGACATTCAAAAAATTTTCCAATGTTTTCAAAGCCGACAAGAAAAATTTAAATTTAATTTGCATTTCTAACTAAAATCTGTTTGTTGAAAAAAAAATGCGTTCAAATGTTATTTGCTTCCTTTTGAGCAAAGTGGTGGCACTGGGCCTGTTATCTTTGGCAAACTTGTCTAAACTTTTCTATCTAATATTCTATATATCACTAGAGGGCACTGTGGTATTTAGGCCACTTTGACCTCTTCGAGTACGAAGAAAGGTCTTGAACTCCTGAGCAATGTCAGAAAGGTTAAAAAAGACACATTGAAAGGGAAAAAATTTGTTTTTGGTAACACCCTATTTTTATTTTTCTAAAACCAATAAAAAATGCATGATAAGTAGAAAAGTCAAATTCATAAAAATATACAGCTCATTTTGCAATACTCAAAGACTTGTCACCTCAGATCTGATGGGGAAAATTTTCATCCTCATCTTCTTGAGATTTAAATTGTGAGGCTGGAATTTGATTTGCATACATCCACAATTATAGACAGCTATTCCCTCTACATGGCTGAAGTCTCCTGCACTAACTAGAGGTAATTTCACTGCAGAACATTCAGGCGTGCAAGCTGAGAGCCACAAATGGGTTTGAAACAATTTATGATATCCGGCCTCCTTCGACATGTATTAGCATATACCTGGTTTCTTTAACATACACTTTGTTTTTCCAAAACCACAAACATAGTTGCTGGAATTTCATGTGGAAGTGCTTAAGGGGCTGAAAGTTAACACCTTTGTGATCCATGCTGCCTCATGGTGGCTGTTAAACAAAAGCCTCTTTGTCGAGGCTTTCTTGAAATGTTTTCTTAACATGTTCCAAGTAGTTTTAGGCAGGGAACTAAAGTAAACAAGATGTTACCATGATAAAAACACTTGTGAAAACATTACAGAGCACACTTAGTAGTTTCTTTCACATAAAACTCTTCACAGTTTTGAAAAGTAAAATTCACAGAAAAAAAAATTTTAAAAAGCAAATTACCAATGAAATGTCCTCTACTGTCTACAGCTTTCGACCTTTTGGAAAGGGTCAAAGTTCCATCTCTGGGCATCTTTTTCAGCATTTCTCTGTCTTCCATTAGAGCACACAGACAGTTTATTTTGGCTTTCAGAAATTACATACATCTGACTAACAAGCAAGGGAATTTTTGTTTTGTTTTGCATGGAGTTTTTCTCCGTGAGAAATCACCAAAAGAAAAAAATTCTTTTCAAATAGGATACTAACCAAGGATACAAAGGATACTTTTAGTAGATGTTATACAAGTGGCTACCTAAAAGAAAAACTAGGGGAAATGGGAACATTTTCCCACAAGCACATAAGAGTACCTGGTGTTTGTGAAACTATGGGCCTGCGTCTGATTTTACACTCTAAGTTAAAAGCAGGGAAATGTGGTCAGGGTTTAACCTTCAAATCTTCTCCTCATTTTGCCAATGCATTATATGAGCATTAAAAAAAGGGAGGGGTAGGAAAGGGAAGAATTACAGATCCACGTTTTTACTAGTAAAGATTGTGTCTTTCACCTGGTTTGAAAAGAAGAGAAAAAAAAAAAGGACTCAAGTGGGGAGAGGATGGAAGAACGCTGATGAGTTTCACCTCTCTGGATGATACGGGACTTGTTTTTGTTTTTCTGTTATCGGAGGATTCCAAGCAATGCAGGGCTGGACGATTTCATTAGAGTTAGCACGAGCACCTGCTGCTATCAGTTAGCGCTAACAAATGCAACAGTCACATGATAACTCATGGTTGATAGATTAAAAAAAAACAACAACACTAAAACTGCAAGTTGTTTTCAGAAGAAACAGGGAAATAAATGCGTACAATAGACTGGGTATCTGCTGATTCTGATAAAGCGTCCCTCTGTTGGCGGTGAGGGAAAGACAACAGGATGGTTATTTGTACAGTATTTATCTTTGAAATCAAGGGCCCTGTGGTATACCTCACCTTGGGAACAAACGCTGCAGAATGATCACAGAAAAGTGTCAAATCTCTGGTTCTGATTTACCAACACTTAGGATATTTCTTCCTCGGGAGGGAAAAAAATATGCTTCAGTTTTAGACCCGTGAGTTCCCCCTGCCACCTCTCTTTTTTATGAACCCCTCTGTCTGTTAAGAGTGGCACAGTATTGACAGATGGGATTTTTATCCTGAAGAACCAAGCTTGGCCTCTGTAACAGTTACAGCTTATTAATTTGGAGCTGCAGAAGACCAGAAAGCTGTTACCTGGCAAAATCACTTCCTCTCCCTGAGTCTGAACCCTAAAAACTGGGTGGAAGAACCCAAGATCGAGGAAGTATAAAAACCATGGTTGGTCAATGAAATCATGGGGCATGACACACATGGATACCTGCCCCCAAATATGACTAACTTGAGGGTTCTGTGAATCCAAGCTAACATAACCCTGGATAGCTATGTCCGGGGCCACAAATGCATTCCTCAGCTAAAAAACATGTTGGTGAAACCAAAAATGCTACAGAGCAAACCGTGGTCCAAGGGACACAGTCATACTCGTTCCTTGTTCCTTATGCATGGTCAACGGCTGCTTTTGTACCCCAATGGCAGAGCAAAGTCGAGTTGCTGTGACAGAGACTGTATAGACTGCAATGCTGAAAATATTTACTGCCTGCCCCTTTATGGAAAAAATGTGCCATGCTGTCCCCTCTGTGTGGGACTTTTTACCAGAAGTCTCTGATTAAAACATTCTATTACAGAACAATTTCTTCTGATAGATCAACGCTTCGTATAGTCACAACTCCTCTTCCTAGTAAGGTCGGAAATGTTTGGATATTTAAAATTACCCATCCTTGAAATATAAATATATCTAAGTAAGGTTAAGAGGTTCTAATGCTTTTAAAGAGTGCCCAGTATGGGCTAGGCGGTTTATATGACGTACCTTTTATTTATTCATTCATTTATTTAATTTTTAGAGACAAGGTTTTACTTTGTTACCCAGGCCGCAGTACAGTGGCATGATCATAACTCACTGCGGCCTCAAACTTCTGGGCTGAAGTGAGCCTCCCACCTTAGCTTCCCAAGTAGCTAAGACTATGGGCACATGCCACGGCACCCAGTTGATTTTTTTTTTTTTTTGGCAGAGACAGGGTCTTGCTATGTTGACCAGGCTGGTCTCACACTCTTGGCGTCAAGAAATCCTCCCACCTTAGCTTCCCAATGCATTGGGATTGCAGGGGCAAGCCACCCGTGTCTTCCCTGGTGTACCTTTTAATTCTAACAACCCTAAAAAGTGGTTAACATCCCAAATCACATGTGCTGATACTGAGGCTCAGATGACATGTGGTTGGTTCAAAGAACATATTAATAGTGTCTTCACTACCCAGTCAACCTTTCTCCAAAACTTTCTTTACATCCATTGCCAAGTAGAAAGCAAACTGTCCATAAAAAGTGCTGCCTCTAACCAGGCTATATAATGCAGCAGTTCAGAATAAGTCTTCTGAAGCCAGACTGCCTGGGTTTGGACCTTGGCTCCACCTCTTATTAGTGTGTGACCTTGGGTAAATCACTTAACCTCTCTGGGCTTTAGTTTCCTTAACTGTATGCTGGGAATACTACAACAATACTAGCATACGCTGTTTGTGAGGATTAAATGAGTTAATATAGGTGAAGCATTTCGGCACTATGCCTGTTTTAAGGTTCAGCACTATTTAATTATAAACTATTACTAGAGGAGTGTAAAATCAAGGGAATAGAAAGTAGGTAAAAAAGAAAAAAAACATCTATGAAGTAACACTTAAATCGAGGTCAAAGCAATGCTACCTTTATTAAGTAAGAATACCAAGGAGAATTCAAGCAACACTGCTATCAACTTGCCTAAACCATAAGAAATCCCTTCTAAAAAGAGAGGGACAACTGAAGAGAAGCGTAGACTAGAAAACTTTTGGTCCACTGAAGCAACTGAAGATGCTTTCAGGATCTATGAATCCAGCAATCTGAGCAAAGTACTCGATGCATCACTCTCTGATGACAATGACCCCCACCCCCCTCCCAGTGACATCATTCAAAGAAGCCAGGTGGTTTTTATTTGAACCACAGAAGTTTGCTAGCTTCTTTCAGTTCGGTTCAATGGAAAACAAAGTTGGTTTCATCAAGGCCAATTTGATTTCCCTTTAGACTGAACAGAGAAGTGGGAGACGTGAATCTACAAAAAGACTAACTTATTTTCCACTGCACCAGGCAAGATCCTGATACCTGAAGACAACTCTGAATTTCCAAGAGTTAAAATCATGTTGTAGAGGAAAGAGTTAAAATCATGTTGAAATCCTGAATTTGTTACATACAACCAGTCAGTGTGTAACTCAGGAAAGCATCTAGGGGAGTTTCTTCTTACTCAGCATTTGCTCTCCCTTTGCTACTTGACTATATTCATTTTTACATTCTTGAACCAACTCTCTCATCCCTAGCCCCCATGTGGTTCACGTGGGGTGAACATCTCCCTCTGTTCTGGAGGCAGCATGTAATGCAAGTCTGGGGATGTCATTGTGATTGGCTCAAAGCTAGAACGCATGACTCAATCTGGGCCAATGACAGTCTCCCTAGGGCTTTGTCTGGCGCTACAGGGAAAGAGACACACTGTGGGACTGATAAACCTGTCCTCTTCAGTTCCACTTGGAAACAGCCCCCAAATGAAGGCAACACACAAAAACAGAACTAATGGACAATTAATACTCCAAAAGCCTTGGTTAAATATTAGGATCTAGCCATGCTTGAAGCCAGCTGTACCACTGGACTTCCTAGCTATAGGGGCCAATTATCATCCCTCACTTATTTTTTTCACTTAAGCCAATTTAAGTTGGGTTTCTGTAACTTACAAACAAAAGTCATCTTACAAATATAAGTCAATAAGTAAGTACCAGGAAGTAACCAAGCAACAGTTGCAGATTGATAGTGGGCATTCCAATTCCACTGAGCAAACAGGAACTGAGAACATGTCGTGTCATGTGCAAAACCACAATAAATAATTGATAGGTGGTTTCCTATACAAGTGCCAGACTCCTAATACCTTTAGAAGAGAAATGGGCTTTTTTATAGGAATTGAATCTAGGCCCCAATTCTAATGATCTTTATTTTCTTTAATACTAAAATTATTCTCTCTCCTTTTTGGGATAATCTCCTAATAAATATAACCTAATTGTCAGCTCACATAACAAACGAACCTATGATTTGAGGAATTTTTAGGGTAGGAATATTTTAGCCATTAACAAAATGTTTAAAATGGGTCTAGAAACTGTCATTTCCCTTTCTGACTCTAAAACTGATATATGTCCCTGAGCTTGTGGAGAGCAATTTTAGAGTTCTAGAGACTTTATAACAATAAGTCATATTTACAGATGTTTATTAGCCATTCTATAGATGGAAGAAATCGGCACCAAGATATTTATCAAACCTAGCACTGGTGTACAGAAAAAATCAGAATTTAAAAGTGGCTCTGCCAAATTCTTTTTCTCTCATTATATAAATATGATTAGGTAATTGATCAGGAAAGAACAAAACTAAGATTCTATAGTGAGTGATTTCTAAACAAAACAAAGCCCACGATCACTAATCTGAATAATAATAATTGTAAAGGGTTGTTGCTTAATTTAAAATAAAGCATTGCTGATCTTGATTGTTCATATTTAGAAGCAATTTTGGACATCTCTTTTAAAATATTTTTAAGTACTTAAGTTTTCAATGACCACATACTGCTCTCAGAGTATAATACTGAGGCAAGTAAGCTATGAAACAGATTCACAGGCTTCCATTCATTAACCAAAAATTTATATTCACCAAAACTGCTTGCAGGTAACACTAGATATCTCTCTAAGGATGGCTTTATTACAATATTTGTATCTAGGTTCATGAAGATAGATACACACACTGTTCTAACAATATAAAGACCACACAAAACTGGAGTCTTGCACATAAATCAGCTCACCTCTGTTTCCCTGGGGCTTGAATGAGAGAGAAAAGCTAGAAGGAGATGGTCCCCAACAACCAATTTGTAAACCATCACACACCCAGATGTACACATGGGCATATGTTATAGTTATACATGTGCATATGTTATAGGTATACATGTGCATATGTTTGATTACATGTCTATAATATGTAACATATTGAATTCATAATTAATGATTCAATGATATTATGAATATATTTATAGGTTTACATGTGCATATGTTTGATTATAGGTATACATGTGCATATGTTTGATTACATGTCTATATCATGTAACATATTGAATTCATAATTAATGATTCAATGATATTATGAATATATTTATATGATACAAAAATGCAGGGCAGTTTGGTCTAAAATTTTTTTTTTTAACTGACAAGGTAACACAGGTAAGGAGTAGCATAGAAGCATTTCACTTCAGCTATGAGATTAATATATTTCCTTACAGTGATGCTTTGTAGGTTTACAGCTTCAAATGGGCCAACCCAGGTTTTAGTCATACTTAACAGCAGAAATTAAAGTTACTCCACTCTCCGTGTAAGGACAAGAACCCGAACAGAAGTCGATATCAATATAGGAAGTTAAGAATCAAATTGTTAGCTTTCCTCGGCATCCACTTTCTACATTTATAAAGTCAAATGTATAATAAAGAATGGGTCCAATCACCAAGCTGCAATTGGCCAGTAATTGTCACCAATTATATAAAAATATAGTGCACATGCAATTGCTTCAAAGTGAATAAAATACCTAGGAATCCAACTTACAAGGGATGTGAAGGACCTCTTCAAGAACTGCAAACCACTGCTCAACGAAATAAGAGGACACAAACAAATGGAAGAACATTCCACGCTCATGGATAGGAAGAATTAATATCATGAAAATGGCCATACTGCCCAAGGTAATTTATAGATTCAATGCCATCCCCATGAAGCTACCAATGACTTTCTTCACAGAATTGGAAAAAACTACTTTAAAGTTCATATGGAACCAAAAAAGAGTGCGCATTGCCAAGACATTCCTAAGCCAAAAGAACAAAGCTGGAGGCATCATGCTACCTGACTTCAAACTATACTACAAGGCTACAGTAACCAAAACAGCATGGTACTGGTACCAAAATAAGAGATATAGACCAATGGAACAGAACAGAGCCCTCAGAAATAATACCACACATCTACAACCATCAGATCTTTGACAAACCTGACAAAAACAAGAAATGGGGAAAGGATTCCCTATTTAATAAATGGTGCTGGGAAAACTGGCTAGCCATATGTAGAAAGCTGAAACTGGATCCCTTCCTTACACCTTATACAAAAATTAATTCAGTATGGATTAAAGACTTAAACGTTAGACCTAAAATCATAAAAACCCTAGAAGAAAACCTAGTCATTACCATTCAGGACACAGGCATGGGCAAGGACTTCATGACTAACACACCAAAAGCAATTGCAACAAAAGCCAAATTTGACAAATGCGATCTAATTAAACTAAAGAGCTTCTGCACAGCAAAAGAAACTACCGTCAGAGTGAACAGGCAGCCTACAGAATGAGAGAAAATTTTTACAATCTACCCATCTGACAAAGGGCTAATATCCAGAATCTACAAAGAACTTAAACAAATCCAGAAGAAAAAAAATCAAACAACCCCATCAAAAAGTGGGTGAAGGATATGAACAGACACTTCTCAAAAGAAGACATTTATGCAGCCAACAGACACATGAAAAAATGCTCATCATCACTGGTCATCAGAGAAATGCAAATCAAAACCACAATGAGATACCATCTCACACCAGTTAGAATGGCGATCATTAAAAAGTCAGGAAACAACAGGTGCTGGAGAGGATGTGGAGAAATAGGAATACTTTTACACTGTTGGTGGGACTGTAAACTAGTTCAACCATTGTGGAAGACAGTGTGGCGATTCCTCAAGGATCTAGAACTGGAAATACCATTTGACCCAGCCATCCAATTACTGGGTATATACCCAAAGGTTTATAAACCATGCTGCTATAAAGACACACATACACACGTGTTTACTGCAGCACTATTCACAATAGCAAAGACTTGGAACCAACCCAAATATCCATCAATGATAGACTGGATTAAGAAAATGTGGCACATATACAACATGGAATACTACGCAGCCATAAAAAAAGATGAGTTCACGTCCTTTGTAGGGACATGGATGAAGCTGGAAACCATCATTCTGAGCAAACTATAGCAAGGACAGAAAACCAAACACTACATGTTCTCACTCATAGGTGGGAACTGAACAATGAGAACACTTGGACACAGGAAGGGGAACATCACACACTGGGGCCTGTTGTAGGGTGGGGGAAGGGGGGAGGGATAGCATTAGGAGATAAACGTAATGTAAATCGCGAGTTAATGGGTGCAGCACACCAACATGGCACATGTATACATATGTAACAAACCTGCACGTTGTGCACATGTACCCTAGAACTTAAAGTATAATATAAAAAAAAGATGACACCTCCAACAACAACAACAAAAATATATATATATTTTTATGTATAGTGCATATGTTATTGATTTTATATGTAAGGACAAGATAAAAGTAAGCGCTAAATAACTGCAAGTTTAATACTGGGATCATTTTTTTCTTTTTAAATCCTTGTCATTCTGAAAAATGGGTAAATACGGGCTCTAACTGAGACTTACGCCTTTGGATGTAAGTCTTTTTCCCATTGTAGTACAACCCTCAATAGATTTTGTAACTATTCCTATGACAGTGCGCTAGACCTTGTGATTTAGAGTCCACTCTCAAAGGGTTGAAGTGAAACTCTCCATCAAAAAGGCATTTTATGAGCAAAGCATGAACAGTGGGAGGTGCTGGCTGTGTAAAAGAAGAAAACAAAATAAAATCATTCTTACTTTAGAAATGATTGGAAATCTTCGCACACTGCTTCACAGCCTGGCCACTTGCATACACCATGTCCATAGAGAGGATGGCTATGGGGGTGCTCCTCATGGGACAAACTGAAAGAAAACACACAGAAGACCAGAGAATGAATTTGCTGCCAAGAACCATTCCACCAGACGAGGATAAAAAAGGCAGGAGGAGCCCACATGGCCAAATGTGGACAAGACAAATCTGTGATTTCCCCCATCCCGTGTAATTGACTAATTAATTCTGCATTGTTTGCTAAGAGCAAGAATTAAATTGTACCTAAATGTATTTAGTCAAATGTTAGAAATGTACATCTATGTACGAAAAAGTGTTTGACAGGCTTTTGTTAGATGCGAAGCTCTTTACTCAGACTGCGAAGGAGTCTTTAAAAAGCTAGAACTTATTTAATCTACATAATGAAAATTACAAAATCTGTACTTGATTTTGAGATTCTCTTGCTATATCTACAAGGAATATTACCCATTTTCTTCCTTCCCTTCCCCCAGAAACTGCTTTCATATAATCACGTATTTTTTCCCAAGTTAATTTTATCTAGCAAAGAGTACAATTAAATAATTTAGAATAATACCAAAATAATTTAGCAAGACAAATGTATCCAAGCAGATGATTCCTTTTTTTTAAAAGCTAATAATGGCAAGATGATTATATTCCTAAAATTCCTAACACCAAGAGTGAGAGAAAATTTGGCATGAACACGAAGGGGTTAATCCTCCAGTGGGGTTCCAATCAATACGTAATGATCTGGCCACACGGATCCAAGTCATGGGATGCTTTGATCCGCACCATGTGGTGCTCGGGGAACAGTATCTGTTGCACTCGCTGATGAACCATATTCTCAAATATTTTCTCTATTATATTTCTGCATCCAGACTTCTTTCAGACAAATTATTTTTACAGTTGTTTCCATAACCTTAAATTCCATCAGATAGAAATGTAAAACTAACATTGAGAGTTCTGTTTCATACTCAAGTGCATTCCCTTCCCGGGAAGGGCTATTTTGCAACTTACTCGACTGTCTCTGCCTGACTTTGAACTTCAAGCACAGTGAACGATGATTACACAAGCACACACACGTGCGCGCACACACATGCACGCGCACACACACACAAGAGGCCTGTATTTCATTTCATATTGCCATCAGGATGTATATTCATGTATCTTATCAATTTACATTCATAGAGCAGATGTACACAAACGCCACTTGTCCCTGACTTAGACAATCCACAGTAAGTGTATTACGAACACAAACCAAGAAGCTTCGAAAGTAAACACACAGACACACAGAACTACATCTGATCAAAGATCACTACGTCTCCCTATGACTTTTGAATAATTTTGCTGGAAATCTAATACAATTTAAAGATAATAACAAGCTATTTTGTCCTAACACAGAAAATAGGTCTTAGAATTAAAAAACAAAAAAACAAAAAACAAAAGAAAAAATTTTTAAAAGGTAGAAAAATAACTTGTAAAAATACAGAAAGGTGCCCCTCATACAAGAAAGGAAGACAGCAAGGGAACTCAAGTAGCTATAGTGAGATTTATAAAGCTAAACAATAAAAGGATATTCTCTAAGCAGTTAAGAGGGTAAAACTGCATTGGACTCAAGGAAAGAATTACTACCTATTTGTGCTCATCTTCAGATATGTGAATGAATAAAATAGATAGTATGAAAAAAGAATTTTAAAAATTTATTAACAGTATTACAAATGAAAGAATACTTCAACAGTAGAATTCTCAGATATTCTAAGGGGGAAGAAAATCATTTAAAAAGAAAACTTAATCCACAGCTTAAAAAGAAAAGAAAAATATCCCAACTTTAATAATTATTTTCTTTAGCAATTTTGAGATTATTCTTGTAACTTTAAAAGAGTAAAATATTTTTGTTGTAGAAAACTTGAAAATCCTGAAAAGAAAAAAAACTACCTTCAAGTACACACACACTTGATAAGGTAAGGCATGAATATTTATATCATTCTTTTACATTTAACATAATTGTGTAAATACTTTCTCATGTTCTCAACTCATCTTCAAAAATCTTACTTACTGATGGGTAATAGTCCATTGCATGCCATCTTAACTCTAATTATATGCCAAAATTTAACCATTCCTCTATTTTGGACGTTGAGTTTCTCTTCATGTTTGTTATATTTGTAAATAATGTTAGAAATAAAATTTACCAGCTTAAACATCCCAATGTATCACAACTGACTGCTACCAGAAGACACATTCAGAGAAACAGAATCACTCAATTAATGAGTACCAAAATTTAACACTGTGAATATTCTATCAAGTTGCTCTTGAAAAATGCTACATGCCGAGTACATTCTTAGCCAGTATACATACTTTTTGTGATTTTTTTCTATTTGGAAACGAGGAGCCTGAACTAGTTAGGATGAAAAATCAATATTACTAGTTAGAACTGTAAATGGTTAAACGGCTGTGCTTCCTGGGTTAAGCTGGCGGTGTTCTGAAAATAATAATACAAGAGAAAATAATAATATGCATTGACTAGCAGGGTTTTGGACTCTAAATAAAATGTGTAGAATTTAACACGATGTTTGCTGTTCCCCATCCTGTTTTTAGTTAACTTACTTATGAAGGATCCAAGATCTGAAAAAAAACTATTCACGTCTAAGAATTTACTTTTAGTTCAACTTGTTATCGCTACTTCAAAGGGCAGATAGACTCACTAGGGCCTTAGAAGGCAACCAGTTGTAACCGAAGTCTAAAGAAACTCATACTCTTCACACACGGGTACATTTACACATTCAGAAGACCGTTTGTGAATCTCTCAGTTAAAAAATTTCTTTATTATGAAAAGATTACATGCTCTTGTTTTTACAGGTTCACATATTAAACTGCAGTGGCTCCTGAAGGAAGTGCACCCCCACACCCCAACCTAGGCATCATTTACCATTCTGGTTTACATTGCATTTCTCTTCTAACACGTTATTATTTTAGAAAATGGAAACATACTGGACACACTATTGTCATTTGCTTTTCATGTTTAACATAAAACTGGACACTTTTAAATACACAATTGTCTGACACAAAGTGTTTGGCTTTGGAAGGAGAGAGAACAAGCTGGCAGAGATGACTTGCTAGCATCTTTTTGGAAAGATACCTAAGAAACTGGAACAACTGTTGCCTCTGGGGAGGGGTACAGGGAGTCAGGAGTAGCAGGGCAACTCAGTTTTCACCATACTTTTTATATCTTTTGAAGTTTTAATTTTGCATATTGTAGGAACTGTTGCTGTGCAATTGTTAATTTTTTTTGCACACATGTGTGTGTTTGCATATATGTATGCAGTAGGAAAAGAATCAAGTGCTATGCAGGACTTGATTTCCAGTCTGCCGTGTGCTCTAACAGTGGCACAGTGAATACCACACACCCGCTGCACGTGTGACTGGGTCTCGCTTTTAGCTTTGCAGTCGTTCTGTATGAAGCATCATTGGACAACACCAGCTGCCCCTCTGAATGGGAGCTTTTCTGTTTTCTCAAAAAAGTGGAACAAGCATTTATATTCTTGCTGCCTTTTGGGTCGTGCCAAAAAAGACAAGAAGGGAAATAAAAATGAGGAAAATAATGTTTCTATCTTGAATTAATTTAGAGCTACATTTGCAGGATGAAACATGGTGGGAAAAGGATGATCTGGGCATCTGATGGTAAAATAAAGCAGTAAGCCTAATCATTTAAGTAAATTATTCAAGGGTAAACTCACCAATGTGTAAAGTATCATTTCTGAAAAGCTGCCAGGGTCAGTGATGAAAATAGATAGGTTTTATTTTTAAAAGACTTAAACATGTTTGCCAAAATTAGACTTCTAAAACTTTAGGGTCAATTGTTTAATAAGGTGTATTTTACTACAAACTCCCAGGTTGAATATTCCTAGGGGCAGGGATCACTTTTTCAGCTCCACAAACTTAGTACCTCCAACAGAACACGAGTTTGAGGCCAGGCGCGGTGGCTCACGCCTGTAATTCCAGCACTTTGGGAGGCTGAAGTGTGTGAATCATTTAAGGTCAGGAGTTTGAGACCTGCCTGGCTAACATGGTGAAACCCCGTCTCTACTAAAAAATACAAAAATTAGTCAGGTGTGGTGGTGGGCACCTGTAATCTCAGCTACACAGGAGGCTGACACAGGAGAATCACTTGAACCTGGAAGGCAGAGGTTGCAGTGAGCCTGATCGCACCACTGCACTCCAGCCTGGGTGACAGATGACAGAGCAAGACACGGTCTCCCAAAAAAAACAAAACAAAAAAACATGGGCTTGATAAATGTTAGGTGGATTTATGAATGAACAGACAGTAAATATATTGTTCTATTTCATTTCTGTGTGGATATACACTCAACTGGTGTTTGCCTTTTTAAAAAAAGTCGTGTAGGTAAAGACCAGAATTATGCAAAGCTACATGAGAAACTATCGTTATGACACTTTCTATTATTTAATTTTATTCTGAATATATAAAACACAGATAGTATGCATTTGAGAAAAGCCAGTTAATTTAAATTTTTCTTGATAATCCTTGATATGTAAAAATTAAATATAATTTTAACACAAAAATAGTGATAGCATTTCAGATTAGAAAGAACCAACTTGCATGAAAAGTATAATTACATATAAATATGTAATAATTTCTGATGTTACATGATACCAAATCCAGTATATATTCAGTAGGGTATAAGGGTGTCATTTTCAATGACAGTTAAGTAGGATATTTTCTTCTATTTATTTTTTTCTGCATCAAAGTATTCCATCCAAGGTCTTCACTTCAACACTGACCTTAGTTTTTGAGACAATTTTATATAATGGTTATGGTTCCTTATGACATTTCATGGTTACATTCCTAAGGTCACTACTTAACCAAAGCTTCAAACTGGAATTATTAAATCCACCTGCTAAATAAGGACAACGTCTCAACTCTGCTGTCTGCAGTCTTTAGTAATCCTTACACTGTTAGTCCTGTAAGCTAATTTCCCCTGTGGTAACTAAGAGGGAAGAAGTTCTGAAGGAGATGAAGCGAAGGGTGACCTTGATATCTGCCAAGCCATTTCCTGCCAACTGAAATCCCAGTTTTCCCTTCACCTGAAGGCAGATTCCCAGCTTTTCCTGTGCACTGACCCAAGTTCTCATGTCTGTCTTTTATGTTTCCCCTGAATTTTTCTTCCCTTTTCCAAATCTGCCTCTTTCCAAATTTGCCTTTGTTTTCCTCCTCTCCAAATTTCCGATTTATCTGTAGCAAAAGGCTACATGTATCTGTGCCCATTAGGGTTTATGCCTCCCCACAAACACCAAAAAAAGGAAATCCTGCCCAGATTATAAACTGTATTTTATTTCACTGGCATGTTATTTGATAAATTAAATTATAGAAGACTACGTTGGTTGTTCTCTACTCACTCAAAATTGTGGAAATACATTTTTCAAGTTTTACTGAGTTATAGTTTACATATCATACAATGCACTCATTTAAAGTGCATAATTCAATATTCACGGAGTTGTATAACCATCATCACCAGCTACTTTTGGAACACTTTTATCATCCCTCAAAAGAAATCCTGTACCCATTAGCAGTCATTCCCCACTTCCTCCCAACTCCCAGCCCCCGCCAATCACTAATCTTTCTGTCTCTAGAGGTGTATCTATTTTGGACATTTCACATCAAGGGAATCATACAGTATATGTTCTTTTTTGCCTTGTTTCTTTCATTTCCCATAATCCTTGGAGGTTCATTCGTTTACACTGTAGCATTTACTAGTACTTTATTTCCTTTTGTAACTGAATAGTATTCCATTGTACATACATAGCACATTTATCCATTCATCTGTTGATGAACATTTGGGTTATTTCCACATTTTGGCTATTGTGAGTATTGCTGGTATGAACGTGTACATACATGTACTCTTAAGTATCTGTTTTCAATTTTAGGGGATATCTACCTAGCAGTTGAATTGTTGGGTTCTATGGTAACTCTACGGTTGACATCTGGAAGAACTTTCAGACCACTTTCCAAAGCACTTTATATTCTCACCAGCACCGTGTCAGGGTTCTAATTTCTCCATGTCCTTGCGAATACTTGTTGTGTATCTTTATTCCAGCCATCCTCACAGCTAGGAAATGGTACCTTATTGTGCTTTTGATTGAATTTCCCTAATGATTAATGAGGCTGCACATATTCTCATGTGCTTACTGCCACGTGTGTATCTTCTATAGAAAAATGTCTATTCAGAGCCTTGGCCTATTTTTTAATTGGGCTGTCTTTTTGCAAATATTTACTCCTGTTTTGTGGGTTGTCTTTTTACTTTTTTTTACGGTGTGCTTTAAAGCACATTTTGAATTCTGATGAGGTCCGATTTATATAATTTTTCTTTGGTTCCTTCTGTTTTTGGTGTTACATCTCAGAAACCATTGCCTAATGCAAGGCAACAAAGATTTACTTCTAGGTTTGCTTCCCAGAACTTTATAGCTTTAGCTTTCACATTTAAGCCTGCGGTCTGTTTTAAGTTAATTTTTGCATATGATATGAGTCAGGGGTCCAACTTCGTTTTTTTAAATGTTGTCCCAGCACCGTTTGATGAAAACACTACTCTACCTCCAATGAATGGTTTGATACTTTTGTCAAAATGAACGTAAATGTAAGCGTTGGCATTTTTTAAATTTCACTTTTCTTAGATTTCTTTTTCCCCAACATACTGCTCATGTTTTCAAAAGAATTTATAGTTAAAATTATATAACAACTTTCAAAATTACATTAAGCTATAAAATAACTTTTGAGGTTTGACGGGTAGCAGGAGAGATAGATTTTTAATAAAAATAAAACCCTAGCAGCCGAACTTTTTGAAGAATAAGTGCCTAGGGGAAACTTTGTTTCCCAGATCCTGTTGATCCTTTGTGTACTGAAAAACCTCTGCAGAATGTGCTATGTGGCTTTCTCTGCTTAACATGTAAATGGAGTATAACTGTTCCTTTTCCTGAGGGCCAGCGCTATTTCTCTATAAGAAGGGTTGGGAGTGCAGTGTCGGGAGGCCTCATTTGTCATGACAGCTCGGCTTGTAACCAGGAATCCCGCAAGTCCTTTCACTGCTCTGCCCTCCAGTTCCCTCGTTTGAAAACTGAGAATCACACAAGAGCTCCTCCCAGTGGTAAAACCTCCACCAAACTTCCACCAAGGATATGCAGATGGAACAGGGAATAGGCACCAATGGCACATCCTGGTACTGACATGATGAATAAGGAGTAGGTGCTGAATGGATATCTGTTAAAGGAGTGAATGAAGCTGTTCAGGAAGGAGCATCGGTGTCTTCATCACGGCTGTGGAGCTGGTTGCTATTCCCCTCTCACTCATCCCTAACCAACTGCAAATACACAAACCAAAAAGCACTATACATCCCTTTCCCACCTCCTTTGACTTAAAAGCTGTTCTGCCTCCCTCCCTTCCCCACTGGCCACCTTCTTCATTCCCACAATTTAGGACTTTCATCCATTTAGCCAACATTTATGGAACTCTGAGCCTGAGACAGGCACCGAGCATACTCACCAGAAAGGCCATTTTGTTGACAAAAGACTTCTATGTCTCTCTGTCTGTTATCCTTCCAAATTATTTGGTCCCATGTCCATCTCTAAGTCAACCTAACAACACTGTAAGCCACCGAATCCTCCTTTTTCAGGTCCATCCCAGCCTGTGATTTTTGTCTGAACAGTAAGAGACTGCTTATTCCCAGCCGAAACATGACATTAAATCAGACACCTTGGGTTTCTAGAAAGCTGTTCTCTTCATATACAGTTTTAGCCCTATCACTAATAAAGAGTGTCCTAAGTTACACTTAAGCTACAATGGCATGCATCGATGGAAGCCACTACTATTTTAAAGCTTTTACATTTATTTGTAAAAGCTTCAATGACAGCTTATACAAAATGATCCTACTTTCTCTTTTCTCTCTTCACTTTTTAGTTCTTACCACATTTCCCTGCCTGTGACTTTGTTATCATGTCTTACTTTCAATGAGATTGTACCGAACCATATCACTTACTTCTTAGGTTTGAAGATG
This sequence comes from Macaca thibetana thibetana, assembly GCF_024542745.1. Taxonomy (NCBI): domain Eukaryota; kingdom Metazoa; phylum Chordata; class Mammalia; order Primates; family Cercopithecidae; genus Macaca; species Macaca thibetana. Next base: position 125,335,484 of record NC_065579.1, read on the forward strand.
GGAATATGAATTTGATCTGAGAACATTCTAGTGATGAGGTTATATCTGAAAATATAATCGGACTTCTGATTTGAAATTATTAAATTTACAAAAACTGATTGCTATCAAATATTTGTGAAATATTTGATCATTAACGCAAATGAAACATGCTCAGTCACACAACATGATACCAAACTAGACAAGCTGGCCTTGAACCTTGATCACAACGACCTCTTCTAAGAACAAGGTAGATTCCCAATCTCAAAGACATGATTCCTGAAATACTTAGTACCATTTTCCACTTTGCAGTTTATGCTTCTGGCGTTTTTCATACTATTGTATAGCCCCTCAAAATCAGCTGGAAGTCCAATCACAGTCTCTTGCAGAAAACAGAACAACAGGTAGAGTTTCTTCACGTTCCATACTATAGCATCAGGGGGAAAAGGTCTTACACCTGCCCGAAGAAGAGCAGATGAGACGTGGGAAAAGGAGAAACGACGATGCAAGCGCCGCATGCGTTTCCCTGGCAGCTTTGTAAAAATGACCTTTCTCCTTCAACTGTCACTGAAAACACTTTGAGAAGCAGATGGGCTTCTTATTTCACACCGAAGAGTTGGGAGACAACTTAGACACTGCATTTCTAGCACACTGCCTTAATTTTCACTTCTCACTCACTGCAGAAAAACACCACCCTACGTGTTTATTAATCAGTTTTCCAAAAGTAAGTTGACAATGGGTCCTGTAATCCTCCCACAAAGAGAAGGGTGTTTTATTAAAGCCTATTAAAGGGCCTACCCTAGAATGAATAAGAATGGAGTTCTCTACAAACTGTAACAAACACACATGCTTCTCTCTCTTTCTCTCTCACGCAGGGAATCCTTGACTCTCCTTCCCCAGAACGCTCATCATCTCAATTTTCTGCTGCTTTTCAAATCATGTTTAATTAGAGGATTTCACATTCCCTTGTGATACGATATTCATGAGTAAAACTTGCAATTGGAGTGACTGTGAATCAGTCTATTAAGTGCCAGATTTGTGCTTTTAAACAATGATGGAGATTATTGTTATTATCTGCTCTCAATATTGTGTTCCGAGATGTGAGGACTACCTTAACTAACTTTACATCTGAAATGCAAGCTATTAACCATTTATGTCCAGAGTTGGTTTCTGTTCCCCCCTTCTTTCTTGATTTGCAAATTATGCTGGGAGAAACAGAGAGTTATTTTTCTCTAGTGGTTCTCAGGGAATGGTCCACTAGTGGTGTGCTGGGTGGGTTTGCATGGTAAACCCTCACTTTCATAGTTCTGAACTTATATTCATCTGTGTTGGAAAAAGGTTTTATGAGGACATCAGAAACATGATTTCTCAGTAGTTACTTTTTACACAACCTATTTAAACGAGACAACTTATGAACAATATTAAGTAGATAGTAGTAATAAGTACATGCAGATAAGCCAAAAATTGAGAATAGCAGGAATGACTCAAAGAATGTTGACTGGGCCCTAAGAGACTGTAAGAACTGTGTCTGGAGAAAAGGGCATACAACTTTCCTTTCCCATTGCTATTCCTAGAGTAGTGCTTCTTGAACTTTACTACAGATATAAATCCGATTTGGTGGTTCTGGGTGGTGGGGTGGGGCACGACTACGCATGGGGAAAAAGCCCCCAGAGTTGCTGGGCCATGGACCATAACTGAGTACTAAGGATCCTGGGTGTTCCCTGCTCTGTATCTGATCTAAAAATGTCTATGCTTAAAGAAACAGTCACAAGGGTGCCCTCTTTATAAAGTATGGGTTGAAAAGCAAGGTGGACGGACATAGATAAATACGCAAGGGGGTGGCACTGGGCAACCTCACCAAGTAATAGTTGTAAATTCACAGAAATGCTTGCTGGCTCAAAGTTATTTAAAAATTAATGCAAGGCTGTATTTCTTTTTTGTTTTTTAAACATAACAGGTAAGGCTGTAGGAAGTTAGCACAGGGAAAAGGTCACTTTCTGTCTCTGTTTAACAAACAACAATTTTACATCATCACAGATCTGTTGGGTGATATGGTCAGTGATTAATGTTTACCAGCTATTACACCGATCAGGAACATCCCAGAGTAAACTACTGAATCAATGAGTTTGACAGCATCTCAAAACTTCACAGTCTCCAAACTCTAGGTCTGCTTTAAGTATCTTCTAAGCCCAGTTCATATCCCTGAGGATGTATGTGAGGAAAAGCAGAGTCACGAATCAACTTTTTAGGAAGGTTAAGTGACAGTCTTGGCTTTTCCTAGGAAATCAGAAATCAGGGCATACAAGGAAGGCAGGGTTTCCATGCACTTGGCACAGTACCATATTCAGTCAAGGTCCCTTCCCTCTAAAAAATGAGAAAAACCTATCAAAACATCCCAACTCATGATATGCACACACTCAGTGGAGTCCACACAATGTCAAATGGAGCAAGAAAGCATACTTTGAAGATCTGCAGATGTATCTTAATTTGTAATGGACCAAAATACATCTAGCGTCTCCAACTTCTGATTTCACAGTTATCATTTCTTAGAATGAGGCTCATTTTATTTAAGAAATGACTTGATTTAAAGAAAATAATACAAATAATCACATAAGCAGATAGGGCAAACCTCACGACAAAATGGGGCGCATATTCAAACGACTCAAGTTTGGAAAAGCAAAAGCTCATAAAGTAGTCCTTGAGGATCCAGTCACTAGCTGGGTTAACTTTGCAGGTTGACGCCGACTCAGTAGCAAGTCTCTGAAGACGTACTTTAATTTGAATTTTCACAGGGGATGGCAGAGCCTCAGGGTCATTCTGGACTTAAGGGTCAAAGACCCACAAAGGCCCCAACAGCACAGTGTGGTGTGTCTGATGCTTTTAGGACTAGAGCTTCTTCCTCCAGATTTAAGGGCATCTTATTTGTAAGCTATTTATGTGACTAGCAATTGGCTGCTTTACCAATGGTAAGAACCTGAGGCTAGGTGCCACGAAAGGTAGTTAAGTCTGGCAGTTATTTTCATCACTAATCATGCCACCAATCTCCCCTACCTCCCCACTTTCCAGCCACACTGGGCAAAATGTGCCATCTTGATTCCCAGATGCCAGGAGCATGTATGTGGCATAGTAGGAGAATGGAGCAGAGAATCAGAGCTGTAGTATCTGAGGCTGGTTGGTGTGTTTGGATCACAATGCAATAGCAAACAGAGCAGGTGATGACAAGTACAAAATGCCTGTATTTGCAAGGTGATGAGTGAAGGAATAAATAAAGGAAAAGAGCAAGAAGAGGCAGCAGTCCAGCTTTTGTTTCTGACACCAGTAAGGGCGATTCTGAGTTTGTAACTAAGAGTTTACCACTGGCAGTATTAACACTGGGATCTCGTTAAGAAAACAGAATGCTTTCCAAAAAGTGGTGTGAGCAACTGTGTCAATACAGACATAGGGATCACTAATCCAAAAGTTATTAACACCATTAGGCAGGCATTCTCATTATGTCAACGCAAGTGTGTTTGCACTGGTGAGTCACAAGGTCTATGTGGAACCTTGTCCATATGTTAGAGGAACTAATGACACCCCAAAAAACCAAAGACCATAAACAAAGTTCCAATATTAATTCTTATTTTGTTTCCCTCCCTAGTACTCTATGGGAGTCAGCAAAAGATTTCTAAGAGTTACATCATACTTCAAAAGTAGAAGGACCATACACAAGGGCCAGACCAGAAAGCAGGAGATGAAGGGACAAGTTAGCTAAAGACACAAAATGGCTCAAAACTATCAGGTACTTGCTTGTGTGTTTCCTTAGAATTACTCCCTACTTTATGTAATTACATTTATTTCTCTATAGTACAAGATGCCTCATTAACATTCACTGGTTTAAACTCTTCTCTACCTTTAATTCAGCAGATTTTATTAAACAATTACTTTGTGATAATCATGTTGGGTTCTTAGATCAGTCTCCAAAACTGGGATGCATATCACCTACGTCATATATTTAAGATATGATATTACACATGAGTCATAGTATTAAGATTTCTGTATACACCTATTAGTATTAGAACTTGAAAATGTAGACACACATTTCTCACCCTCTTAGCCACTAATTTTTATAACGAAAGTAATATATATTAGAAACATGTATATAATTAATAAATACACTTAGTAGGGGTACATATTCAACATTTTTATACTGTTGGGGTAAAAAATCAAGTTTGGCGGTCACTGGCATTGACTACAACTAGAAGTAAGTTCTCGTTCTTGGAAAGAGTTCTGCCCAATTCTCTAGTTGGGGAGACAGCGATAACTGAACAGATGGCTGGAACACAAAGTACTGTAACCTTTGATCTGGGCCTTAACGTATCCGTAGGAGCTCAGGTGATGAAAGGAATAAAGTGAGAGCAGAGAACTGAAGCACACACAAAAAAATCTAGTAAGACAAAACTAGAGCCCTTACAAATGAAATTACGGCCAAAACTGAAAAAAAAAAAAAATTTTTTTTTTTTTAAATTTTGCTCCATAAAATAGCTTGTATTCGGCCACAGTCTTGAGAATTTTTCTCTCTGAAATGTTGAGTCTTAGCACTGAAACCTGAATTTTCCCAAGTAACGGTAATCCAGATCACTTATCCGTCACTTTGAACTTTAGTAGAATGTCACACCATAAGGATACTAGGTGGGGATGTCATAGGGCAGTGGTTCTCAGAGTACGGTCCTAGGGAACTTGTGTAAAAAATGCAAATGTGGGGGCCCCACCCTAATTTACTGAATCAGAAACACTAAGGGTGGAGCCCAGTAGCCTGTACTTTAGCCATTCCTCCAGGGGGATTCTGAGGCAAGCTAAAGATTGAGATGTACTTGTAGCAGAAACTTAAATTTTCTCATGGTTTGGAGTATCTACAGGTATTGACAACAGCTAACCAGGTTCTTTTATAGCAGTGCCCCCCAACCTTTTTGGCACCAGGGACTGGTTTCACGGAAGACAATTTTTCCAGGAACCGGGGGGCAGGGGAATAGTTTTGGGATGATTCAAGCACATAGTATTTATTGTGCATTTGTTTCTATTATTGTTACATTGTAATATATAATGAAATAATATTACAACTCACCATAACATAGAATCAGTTGGGAGCCCTGGGCTTATTTTCCTACAACTACAGACAGTCCCATGGCGTGGTGATGGCAGACAATGACAGATCATCGGGCACTAGATTCTCATAAGGAGCATGCAACCTAGACTCCTTGTGTGTGCGGTTCCCAACAGGGTTCATGCTCCTGTGAGAATATAATGCCTCACTGATCTGATAGGAGGTGAAGCTCAGGTGGTAATGTGAGCGAGGGGGAGTGGCTGTAAATATATATGGAATTACACTCGCTCACCTGCCTCACCTCCTGCCATGTGACCTAATTCCTAACAGACCACAGACCAGTACCAGTCTGTGAACTGGGGGTTGGGGACCCCTGTCTTACAGCACCTGTGGCCAAAGAGTGGCAAGTATAGACATCTCCTTAGTTCACTTTCTACTGAACATTTCATGTAGTCTCTGCAATGAAATTTAGTGCCTACTGTATGCCAGGCTGGCTGTGCTGGGTGGTGGGGATGTCGCAATGGACAAGAGAGATAAAACCTTTCCTTTACAGAGTTCATTGTGTTAGAAAATCTCATGTGAGGTAGATGCAGGTGGACATACACACACTATGAAGTTCCACTGGTGCTCATTTTTATTTTTTATTTTTTTGAGACAGAGTCTTGCTCTGTCGCCCTAGCTGGAGTCCAGAGGTGTGATCTCAACTCACTGCAACCTCTACCTCCCGGGTTCAAGTGATTCTCGTGCCTCAGCCTCCTGAGTAGCTGAGATTATAGGCATGCACCATCATGCTCAGTTAATTTTTCTATTTTTTGTAGAGACAGGGTCTCACTACATTGCCCAGGCTGGTCTCAAACTCCTGGCCTCAAGTGATCCACCCACCTGGGCCTCCCAAAGTGCTGGGATTATAAGCATCAGCCACCACGCCTGGCCCATTTTTAACAAGTCATGCCCTGTGTTACGTTTTGTATATACTTCTGTCACCATAGTTATTAATAATATGCTGACTTTCAAGTGTCTGTTTCTATGTTTGTTTCTCTGGTTAGCCATGAGCTCCTGAAGGGGAAGAACTACGCTGGGGTCAACTTTTAATTCCCAGAATCTACAGTGTTAGTATACAATAAATGCTCAATACATGTGGTATGAATGAATACATAGCTTTAATAATAATTAACAATAGTTAATATTTATTGAGCACCTACTATGTGCTCAGCAACTAAAACATATATTAACTCATTTAATCCTCGCACTTTGATCTAAGATGAGGTAAGGGCTGGCAGCATACCCGATTCAGGGGTGGGAAACTGAGGCACACCAAGCTCAAGTAACTTAAGTACAGCAGCCTGCATTCTTCGGTCCAGTCTTTGGAGTTAAACTGGGTTAACTGGGTTAAACTCCTCTCTACCTTTAATTCAGCAGATTTTATTAAACACCTACTTTGTGATAATCATGTTGGGTTCTGATAGGAGGCTAACCACCACAAAACAACACAGTGGCCTAACATGAAACCAGTATGGTCCATAACGCAGCCAAATATCTTGTATGTCTGCCTCTACCTCAGGGCCTTTGCTTCTGATGTGCCCTTAGATTGGAGGGGGTCTTCCCTTTCTTATTCACGTTTGTTCCAGGGTCACCTACAGACTTTGCCAGACCAACTAACCCCAACAATAACCTCAGCCCCACAAATTATACTTAGCCCCTTTCCTACTTTTTCTGTTTCCAGAACTTCACAGTTCTTTTCTTGTTTAAATGATTTGTTTGTTCTACTTCCCTTCTACTGCAATGTCAGCTCCCTGAGGACAGGCTGTGCAGCTCACAGATACATTCCCACACTAGGACCACACCTGGCCTGTGGTTAGAGCTTTGGTAAGTTAGGTTGAATGGATACACCTTGGAAGTGTCCTGTGACTTCTGTCCCACTTAGGAACACATTTTTTCTTGCACTTTGGACAACTTCCCATTTATCCTTGTTGAGTTTCTTTTTATTTCTGTCTGTACAGTCCTCTAATTTATTCAAACGCCACTGGATTATTCCAGCTCTTGGTGTCAATTTTTTTCTAATTAAAGTAAACTGCCATTTTTCTCTCACACTGATCTTTAACACGAGACATCTTGTTCTTGTCACAAATCTGACTCATATGGAAAAATGTAAGTTGAATATAGGGGCTCATATGTACCACAATGTTTCTATCAATATTTCAGACATGAAAGTAGAGTCACAGACATACATGTCTGCCTGATTCTCGGGTCTATGGTCATGATTTTGGTGGAGTGTTCACTTTTTGGATGTATGACCTGGAATTCCACTGATTACTAAAACAACTCCTTTGAAAGCAAATATCACATCATTTGCACAAACACTTCAGGTTTCTCTTTCCTTCTGCCATAGTACATCTTCAAAAACTCGACATTCACAACCAAGATGTAAAATACACAATATACAAAAGCTCCTTCAAAGACATACCTCAAAGTACTTTCAAAAAAGCAACGGAGAGAAAGAGAGAGACCAGCCTGCCATTAGACTGATTTCCTTGAAGACTATAAAAGGAATGAAATTTGAAGGTCATAAAAGTCTGTCTATTTGTTTAGGGAAGTCTTACAGGTAGTATAAATATCATCAGCTACAGTTGCTATGGGGTATGTTTGTTTACCAAACAAGAACACAAATAGTTACACAAAAGCAGAACAAGGCTTGGGTATATAAATGGAGAAGGCTTTTTGCCTCCTGGTGAATTTTCCAAAGGGTTTTTTTTAAAAAGTCCCTATTTTTCACCCTATTCACTGGGAAATCTCTGTTTTCTTGATTCTTTGCACTTCTCACACCTCCAGCCAATGTTTTACTCTCAGATTTCTGAGGCTGATGATGATTTTCTCTTTTCTTTCCTTCTTTCATTTTAAGACTTCGAAACCAAAAATATTAGGCCAACAATCCAAACTGGATAACCGAAACAGTTTTCACTGTGGAAAATGCTAAACAAAAAACAAAAAACAAAAGGTGGGGAAGAGAGAGCGAGAATAACAAAACCCACTAATTTCTAGAAGAATCCTAGCACAAGCATGCAGTCCTTATATGAGCACACAACCACCCACCCAGAAAGGTCCATGTGGATGTGTGTTTTTAACTGACTTTCTATGAACCAAGCGTGTTTCATGCAGTAGAATTGCACCTGCTGAGTTAACCACGTGCTTCAAAAAATAAAGGGGGAGGAAAGGAAGCCAGCACGGCTATTCTCGCGTCTCTTCTTGGTTGAGAGAGTACATGTGAGTGTGTGCGCGTCATAACTCAGATCTATAATAAAACAAACTGCACAACAGAGGCTGCACGAGTGGAGGCCTGCTCTTCACACTACATTGACCGCAGTACCCGCCCGGCGCAGCCCTGATGCCTTCCTGTGAATGGGACAGATTGCCATATGGACGAAGACACTGGACAAGCTGTACAACTCTTGGCGACATGTGCCCGGGGGGATTGTCCCATATTAACACCACCTGGGCTGTGGCAATTGTGCTCTGTCTGTGCAGTGGCACTGAGGAGCCCAACAGGATGTTATTTTAGAGTACACACAAAAAGGAAAATTACAGTTAAGAGAATTCTCTGGCTAGCGTATCTGTTGCTCAATTCCTGAAATAGTTTCCCAAAGGAACGGTTATCTTCTTTATTCACACAGGCAGAAGTGACAAGCTGGAACACATATTAACAATTTCCCTTTGTGAGCTTCCACTATTGTTTTAATGAGGAGAATATAGTTTATAATATACTTAGGTCTTGACTGATTACAAAGGGGTATGGAATAAAGAACTTTAGGAATGCTGTACATATGTAACACACTCATTTGCATTGCCCCAGTGAGCCAGTCAGCAGAGTGGTAGCTCCCTCGGAAAGACCTACGGAGCCAGGCTACGGGGTAACACTGGTGTGAACATAGCAATAAAGCAGAATAACCGTGCAAAAAAACATCTTAGCAAATCTTGAAAAGGAACATGACATCCGCTTAAGTCTCCAGCATAGGTCCCCCCTCATCTGGCTCCAGTACTGGCTTAAGAGCATAAGACTCCCAGCTGTCATTTATTATAAGAATAGGACTTTTCCAAGCCACTTTTCCTTTCAAAGGGAAGGCCCTTGACTTCCCTTTGCACTTTTGGTTGGTTTCAATATCCATCAAAGAAAACCTTCTGTCTAATTTAAGTGGTCAAGGTGAGTCATTCAACAACTTTTTATAGGTAATAGAGTAAAACCGAGTACCATGGACAATACCATCAGAGTTTCCAAAAGGCTGGTTCTCATTCTTCTCCTGCCACATGCTTTCCCTCACACCCTTGGTGTGGAATAAATGTTAAGGAAAGCTAAGACACATTTGTGAGGAGAGAGCACAGGCCTTTCTACTTAAGCACAAATACTTGCAAAATGCCTGGGTGCCAACCAAGGAATTTGGCAGAGAACCTGTATCAGCAGCAGCGGCGCATCAAAAAAGAATGTCTGCCTTACAAGGTGAAAGAAATGGGGGGTCCAGAGATGGTTTTGGGTGGGAAATCTGGCACATCAGACATGGAATAGCCTGTGGCTGAGATTCATATTATACAACATCCCAATGAAAAAATTCAAATCAACCAAATTTCAGAGTAACTCAGAAAATGAACATCACTCTCCAGACCAATGATGTCATTTTATTGGAAAGCATTTATCATTTAAACACAATAAATAGAAAGAGATTTATAGAGTCTAACGATGCTGTGTTATGGTAAAAGGCCCTTTATTGAGGTAAGGCACAACAGCTGTTAGAGAATAATGGTTGAGGTTTTTTGTTTAATCACCCCACAAAGTGAACAGTAAACAACAACAACAACAACAACAACAACAAAACCCCATAAACCCTTCCCTTACGGCATGCCAGTATTTTAAAAATTTTCTCCTGGTGCCCTCCCTGCATGTGTGAATGGCAGGCGGTGATATGGCACCATGCCACATGGCCCTGAGAGAATCCTTTCTCCCACTTCTAAGTCCCAAAAGTGATTGGTTTTAAGCAATCAGACACATAGATCACAGTTCTTCAAAGCACGATGGCTGCCAAATGCCAGGCAGCATGTTTAGGGTACAAAATGCTGATTCACCCCCCAGGGTGCTTCTGTCTGACCTCAGCAGGAATGTTTTTTGCCCTAAGTAGGTTACCTCCCCGACAGATAGACCTGGGACAGGTGATGCTGCCAAGAGTCTGCTTTGGAGCAAAAATAAGCACCTGTATCTTAGGCTTCTGCAGTTAGCCACACCTGGTCCTCCTTCTGGTCCCCTACACCTGACAAGACATGCCCAGCATGCTCTCTATATTCTCCACTGTGCATCACCGGTTTCTAACCTCCTGACTTCCCGGCCAGCAAAAAGATGAGGTAAGGGCAAAGGGAACTGGCAACAGGGATTTTCTTGTGGGCTTCTTCTAAACTACTGCTGAACAGATAGGTCTGGCCCCAAGCTACCACCAGTGGAGGCTACCATCTGGACTTGATCCAAAGCTTACCCCACTCTGTAATCTAATTCTCATTAAAAGTCTGGGCTAGCCAACAGACACATGAAAAAATGCTCATCATCACTCGCCATCAGAGAAATGCAAATCAAAACCACAATGAGATACCATCTCACACCAGTTAGAATGGCAATCATTAAAAATTCAGGAAACAACAGGTGCTGGAGAGGATGTGGAGAAATAGGAACACTTTTACACTGTTGGTGGGACTGTAAACTAGTTCAACCATTGTGGAAGACAGTGTGTCGATTCCTCAAGGATCTAGAACTAGAAATACCATTTGACCCAGCCATCCCATTACTGCGTATATACCCAAAGGATTATAAATCACGCTGCTATAAAGACACATGCACATGTATGTTTACGGGGGCACTAGTCACAACAGCAAAGACTTGGAACCAACCCAAATGTCCATCAATGATAGACTGGATTAAGAAAATGTGGCACATATACAACATAGAATACTATGCACCCATAAAAAAGGATGAGTTGATGTCCTTTGTAGGGACATGGATGAAGCTGGAAACCATCATTCTCAGCAAACGACTGCAAGAATAGAAAACCAAACACTGCATGTTCTCACTCATAGGTGGGAATTGAACAATGAGAACACGTGGACACAGGAAGGGGAATATCACACACTGGGGCCTGTCGTGGGGTTGGAGGAGGGGGGAGGGATAGCATTAGGAGATATACCTAATATAAATCTCGAGTTAATGGGTGCAGCACACCAACATGGCACATGTATACATATGTAACAAACCTGAATGTTGTGCACGTGTACCCTAGAACTTAAAAGCATAATAAAAAAATAAATTAATTAATAAATGAATTTAAAAGTCTGGGCTGTAGTGAAGGTGGTCTGGGGAGCAGCCCACCGGGGAGCCACCAGAATCTGGCAGTCACTGCAAGTCCCTGAGGGTCAGGGAAATCTCAGGTCTAGTCCCTGCATGGTCACTAACTAGCTATGTGACCTGTGCAAGTGATAACATCATTCTGGGCCCCAGCTGCACCCTCTGTACAAAGGGGAGAATACCCCATAAGATTACTATGAGGATCACATAGGAAAATCAGTATAGTATCAAGCCTGTGTCAAGTCTGTTGAGCATTGTGTCTGGCACAAAGTAAGAGTTACATAAATGTTAGCTGCATTCTCATCACCACCATCACATGTCAGGTCCTTTCATCCTTGACAAGAGCAAAACAGAACCTGAGTTGTGTCACTTGCCTGTGATCACACAGCCGAGGAGTGGTCTCGTGGTAGCTCCTAAGGAAAGGAAGCAAATGGGGTCTGGTCCTTTCAGTCATATAATTTCTATTCTGTTGGCTCACGTAAGAATGGCAAGCCACTAGTTTTGAGGACTGAACCAGTCTGGTGGCTCCCCCGTGGGCTGCTCCCCAGACCACCTTAACTACAGCCCAGACTTTTGATGAGAACCCGTCTGGGATGTGAATCAAGTGTCTGGAGAAAAGTCCTGTTCTTTCCAAGTGTCAAAACCTCAGTGATAAACACACAGCTTCCATTGCTTCTCAAACTTGAACATGTATTCCAAACCCCTGAGGCTCTTGTTACAATGCAGATCCTGACGCAGGTCTGGGGCAGGGCCAGAGAATGAGTTTCTAACAAGCTTCCAGGTTATAGCAGAGCCGCTGGTCTGCAACCTCTGCGTAGCAAGACTCGAGGGTATGTAGGGCAAATGCAAATTCCTGCACCCCATCTCAGATCAAGAAAAGTCCAGGATTCAGGAGAAAGGCCTAGAAAGCTGTGAGTTTAACAAATACCCTATAAGAATATCATCAGGGAATCTGAGAAACACCAGGCTAATGGTGAAGGTCAGCAGTCAGCAACTGTTTCTGTAAATGGTCAGACAGTAAATATTTCAGCTTTTGTAGGCTATATGGTTTCTGCTGCCACAACTCAAACTTGCCATTGTACTGTCAAAGTAGCCGTAGACAATACGTAAATGAATGTGACTCTGTCCCAATAAAACTTTATTTACAAAAGGAAGCAGGGCGGGCTGACCATAATTTGCCGAGCTCTGTTATAGTGTTATAGATTGTTTAAATGCCTTGACTCACGTTGGCAGGAAGTAGCAGTAACAATTTTGAAGACAATTTGGGGGAATTTGACCACAGGTTCTCCGAAATGCTCTAATGGGAAAGAAAGATTTAAAATAACTAGCTTGCTCAGTACTTCAAAATAAATACAAATTGTCCTCTGATTTTCTGGAAAACAAAACAAAACAAAACAAAACTGAAACGAGGAAAAACTATTCAAAATAATGGGAACTAGAGTTTACTGCTTAAATGTCAACGGGTCCTACATATCAGTATGAAAACAAGCACCAGTTAAAGGCTTGTGTATCAGGGACAGTTCTGAAAACTAACTTCTAGAATTTTAGCAAGTAAACCAAGAGCACTGACATTTATTCATGAACACAGAATTTAGTTTAAAAAAGAAAAAAAAAGCAACACTAGACATGTACATGTTTCAAAGTTCCTTGCCTTTTGAAAATAACAAGGCCTGTAAACACAAATGTTATTGTTACATAGTCAAATACATGGCAATATGTCAAGAGGCCACAAATCAAAAACAGAGACTGTGTATCAAGTGAAACTGTCTGTAAGTACACTAGCCAGGCGGAAACCTTCAGGGGTTATTTGAAGGCAACTGCCAACTGTGGAGTGGAGAAAATGCAAGCGACTGTAATACACAGGGCTCTGTCAATAATGATGAGAACGAGGCAAGGAATATCGTGACTGGACAGAGGGCAGGTTAGATCTCATAGAGTAAAGCGCCCAGTGTGGGTCCCCTGTTTTTGAGAATAATATGATGCCCCAAAAAAGCAGAGACTGCCCAACCACCATCTGATCAGGGTTTACGGAAACATCTTTGACCAAATGCTTAAGGACACCTTGGAACAAATATTTAGAAAGCGGTGAATCCGAGAAATACGCGAGTTATAAAACATCTAATGATGGCGGCTGAACTGAAAGCAAAAAAGCTGGGATGAGAAAAAAGGGCATATTTCTGATTTGGACTATAGAGGACAGCTGAAATGGAATAAAAAGCATATGATGTGTTCATTGAGGAAACACAGGATTTATAAGGCAGGAAAAAAGCGGGGATACGTTAAAGGAAAGAAGCTTGTTTTGGATTTGCCTGTGTGCAAATCCCCCATGAGGTTCATTTACATTCTTTATGTGCTGTTTCAGACCAAAATGATTTATAGCTTGTAAATCCCACCTATCCTGCTTCATGAAAGGTCTAGTAAATATGAACATACACCATAAAAGAGAAAACTCTGGTATCTTCCTTCAAATGCAGTGATTTGCACACAGTAGGCTAAGTTAATACATGTTTTGTCAAACTGAATTTCAATTAAATTAAAAAAATATCTTTTAGGGACACTGATTTTATCATAATTTAGTATTCACTTCTAAGCTGAATGAAAACTTTAAGTACCACTTTGCAGACTAAAACACAGACCTCAATTTGGATCTTGGATATGCCACTAACCACCAGTTCTATGAGCCTGGGTTAGTTATTTAATTGCTATTATTTGATTTCCTCATCTGTAAAATGGGTATAATCATCCTTACTGCTTCCTGAGTGGTCAGGTGGATAAAGTGAGACATCACTCCATATGCAAGAGTCTAGCCAGTGCTTGGCACAGAGAAGGAACTGATTAAATGTGAGTTCTCGTCCCTTTCCCTAGTGCACCATAATGCAATGTAATATTTCGAATTTTAATTCAGGCAATTACTTAAATAGTAATTGCTATTTGTATTTACATAGCTGCTTTGATCCAAGAAGCTCAAAGGGCTTTACTAAACTTAGCATTTTAATAAATGTTTCATTTGCATTTTGTTGATTCTGTTTACCCACACCAAAACTTGGAATTTCCTAAAGCAAGACAATCAGACAGGGAAACAAGACAGTATCTTCACATTTACAGGTATCCCAGGCCTGAGTTTTGTCTATTTCCCTAAGAAGTCGAGACTCTCTGTTCCCATGGAATAAAATGACATCAAGAGGCTTGAATGCACCTGCTTCCTCTGGCTGCTCCCCTTTAGCTGCTGCCATTGAACTTGATCCCCACCATACTTTTCTCAGGCACTGACAACAGAGGCATGTTTATTGCACCAATGAATTTATATATAATCAGCACAATAAACATTATTAAACTGTGGGGAGAAAATCAAAGCACGAAGCATGGTGCCAGTACTGAATTCTAATGATGCTGAATGTCCATGATTACACAGGGACAGGATCTTAACAAGCCTTGATTTGAACGTTGGCATCCGCCTCACAAATCACATGGGCCGCTCCTCCCGTAACAGTGCTGAATATTGATAAATGTCTCTACCCTGCGCAACAGGGAAGTGGGTTTCTATTGGCAATCTTTACCAAAGTGTGTTTTTTCCCTTCTCTACACTCAAGGGTTTACCCTGAATGATTTAATTATAATTTTCCTTGTGTAAGACAAATTAAAGAGGAGAGTAGGAGTGTCGTGCCAAGCACATTATTTATCTCCTTAACAGATTGAAGCTCACCAAACCCCAGAGCTGCTGCTACTGCAGTGGCTGCTCACAGGAGCCAGCAAAATGCACGGGGGCAAGAGTGGGGGAGAAGGAGTTTTCCAAATGGCATGGAAATACATATGCAACTCAGCTGAGATCATTAGCCATCTCAGTACTTTGAAAACAAACAGTAACTCTCACAACGCCACCTTTTTCCAACAAATTTTCCCATCGAGCACTCCCAGATCATGTCAGAAAGCAATCTTAAAGCTGCTAAGCCACGATCAAGGTCATGGGGCTAGATGGTTATTCACTGTGGCAGAGACTCTTCCTTGCCCATCAGAATGGAGGGAAAAGAGTATTACACAGAAATCAAAGAAGAGCTTGGAAGGACACATATTTCACAAATGCACTGATGAGTACGAGAGAAAACTTACCCAAGGCAGTGACAAGAAACTCCTGAGACAATTGGCAGATCAGTGTACAGTGAGACCGTACCTTTATAGTGACAACTTTTTCTTTTTTTTTGTATTTAACTGGTTATCACACGTGATTTTTAAATTAAGCCTAATAAGGTAATGCTACATAATATTCATTTGAAGGATTTATATGTACACAAAGCTGGCTAACTAATAACTGCTTTTTTTTTTTTTAAATTTAAAAGACAGGATCTTGCTCTGTTGCCCAGGCTGGAGTACAATGGTGTGATCATGGCTCACTGCAGCCTCAAAACTTCTGGGCTCAAATGATCCTCCCACCTCAGCCTCTGGAGTACTCCAGGTGCATGCCACCATGCCACGCTAATTAAAAAAAAAAAAAGTTTAATAGAAATTGGGGTCCCTCTATGTTGTCCATGCTAGACTTGAACTCCTTGCCTCAAGCAATCCTCCTGCCTCGGTCTCCCAAAGTGCTGAGATAACCACTGTACCAGACCTAACTGATTTTTTAATTATCAATTCTATAAGCTTAAACTCAACTACCTTTAACTGAAGGTGCTCATGTGTCTTGTCAGCTACATTCAGTTAAAATGTGCTGACCGGAATTTTCTTTTAATCCAGCCACGTCTAGAAACCTACCAGCTAATATAAACTGAGAGATTCAAGAGATTAAGTAGTGGCATATAATTCCATAGTTGCTTCTTTTTTGCATGTACGATTGGAAAACTCAGTCTGCTTTTACATCTAGATTAAGGCTCATTGGAATCTGAATTCTTTTCTGATCCATATTCTAATTCTGGTGTGTAGTATGATGAAGATTAAGCACAACTTTTGTGCAGACAAATAAGGAGCATAAAAAAAAAAATTCAAACAAACTTAGTCTCCCAGAATTAGGCTGTCTCTTAGATCCATTTACTTTCAAATGTGCCTTAAGACATGAAAAGGGCTATTCTTCTCCCACTTGCCTCCTTGCTAATCTATCACCTGACTGCAGATATATAACCTTTTAGAAAATGACACTGAGCATAGTGCATCTAAACAAGAAGAGTTTTCTATGTCACAGGAAATCTGTGCAGGCTCCACAACAGCCGATGAGATTGCAACAAATACCTTAAGTGCATCAGTCGGCGTTTTTCAGTGTATGGCCTCCTGCTCTGCCTATGGATAAAGATGTAATTCAATCACTCTGCAGTAAATGGACGCATCAACCTTAGGACATCAAAACCAAGTATAGCAAAGGACAACAGCCTAGAACCTTTTCTTTAATGCTCCCTAAGGTTTTCTTTCTTGAAAAAAAAAATAAAGACATTATAAGAGATTGTAAAGCAAGAGCTAAGATTGGCTTCCAGACATATATATCTATCCTCGCTGGAAACAACAGAAGCCACATTTCACCCAATGGCTCCAAACTGATTTTCAGTGTCCACCATTCTATTCTTCTATCTATTCTTCAAACTATTCTAAACCAATATGCTTAATGCATCTTTTAGTTTTTCGGTGTCTGCCTCAGAAATTCCAAAATGATCTTGGAAGGATAGTTGAAAATTTTAGTTAAAACATATATATTATCCTCATCTCTGGAAACCACTCGTGGATTTACACTCAAACATGGTGTGTGTGTGTGTGTGTCTGTGTGTGTGTTCAGATAATATTTTTCTGGTATAAAGATATACATCCAATTAAACAGTAGGCTTCTTAAACACTCAGTATTTTGAGAAATACACGAAATTATATTTGTGATTACATAACTGAAATATACAATTAAATTTTTTTTCACTGAGCCATTTTTATTAAAAAACAAAATACAGAATTTGCTTTCTCCTGATAGAAATGGCATTTACTGTCACATACTACTTTTAAGGTTTCTTTACTTCTGTGTGTGGAAGCTCTGCCTATGAAATATACAGAAAACAGTTTAGGAATAGTAAACAAAAAAGTTTTCAATTTTAGGGGCACTGTATTTTCTATTCTTGAAAAGCACTTCAACAGTGGTATTAATGCTTCTGGGTACTAAGAATACAATAACATGAATTAAAAGATTTTCTTAGAACCGCATGCTAACATGACATATTCTGGATCTCTAAAACAAGCTCAGCTTCAAGTAACATTCATGTAAAACTCAGGGCAATTCAAAAATAAAATGTCTTAACTTCTAAATAGGAATACAGCTGCTAAGACAATACTACACTCTATCCCACGATGAAGAGAAAGTGTGCTGTGTCTGTTTATGTGACTATATATACAACAGACCCCCCGCCTCCACCCGCCGCCACCACCACTACCTCTTCTGTCTCTCCATCCTCCAAACCTTCACTCAGAATACATACGGGGAAGACCATGTGCTCCGGGGCACAATGATGAAAAACATGGGCGCCCAGCCTTCAAGGGGAGCAATGTAGAGTAACATAAGTTCTATGTTTTCTCAAACCATAATTCAAAATTGCCCACAGCAGACACTACTATTCCCTGAAGGCACTTCCAGCCAAGGAATTCAGCTTGTACGGAGTGAGCACTTGGCAGAAGGAGTAGGCCTGGAAGCCTGGAAATCCAACCCATCCAATGAGAAACTACACGACTTCTGCCCGGGTTCCTAAGCTGAGAGTAGATCTACATAAGTGCTAATTCCATGTTGAAAAGGTGAAAATAATTAGATGCTTCACACCCAAACCATACTGAATACATTCTTCAGTAATTATATGCACACTCAAGTCACATGGATCCAATTAGGGATCACTGAGATATATGGTGAGGCAGGGCCACCCACCCCTCTCATGTTAAAGGCAGTGTTGGACCCATCTCAGTGGCTGCTTCCTACCTTTCCCTTTTGGGAGTGTGGACTGAGAGCTGTCCATTAGTAGAGGCATGTGGGTTCATTATTAAGGAGGTCTTGGAAGGTGCAGAGGAGGAGACACATGTCGTGGTCAGATCCAAACTGCTGTGATTGTTGCCTGTGGTTTCTTCTGCAGTATGAGCACTTGTCACTTCTTTCCAGAGCTGCTGCAGTTCTGTTGGAATCATGCCTGAAACAAACAAATTGGATAATTAAATCAATTAACAGCTAATTCCGTCCTCTTCAAACAGTAATTAAATCAAAGAGTCAGTAAACAAAGCCTAGTGTTAGGGGGGTTTTTTGGTGTGTGCAGTTTTTTTTCCCTCCCAACTAAGGCAGATGTGGTAGTAAAAAGTGTGTCCTCCTACTGAGCAACTGAGTGGAAGCTGCCCTCATCGCACATAAGAGACTCAGGTGAAAAGGATTCAAAACACAGTTACTTTGCCACAACGGTATGCCTCTAACCATCCGAAATGTTATTTCTCAATTTTTGATGAAAAGTAGATAGATGTTACCTTAGTTTTAGACACAAAGAAGGGCTCAAAATAAATTTGTTCAACTATACTATTATGACAACATGAACTACAAAATGAATAATTTTTGTGCTTAAGTCTTAAATGATGACAAATAGCTTTGTTATTAAATATAGTTTTTATTAATCACTTTTAGACATAAATTATGAATTCATATCGTCTTCCTGAAATGCTTTTCAACTTTTAACAGTCAAATTGATTATACTATGATTATTTCATTAACACACCTATCTTCCTCATTAATTTTGGTTTCTAGTACCACATGCTTAATTGATGGATGTGTCTACTGAAAAACTGTGTAACTTTTTATACAAGTAACACTGTTATTACTGTCATTTCTTAGATCAATGGTAATGAACCATTGCAGAATAAAATGAAAACGTAAAATAAACTTACAGTAATAAAGTTCTCTTGTGTTTTTAAAGGGGATCAAAATGGACATGGGTTTTAAGAAGTGAATCCAGTGTTTTCCCCCAAGAAGGGATACAATCAGTATGCCACGCTCACTATTGTGGGCCTCTTCGTCTTTATCTTGGTGGCATACCTCTGTAGCCGAGGTTTCCAAATCCCACCTCAATGCATATTCTACCCCATACATGCACAGAATAAAAATATGCTAGATGACAACAAAAACCACAACAACGACAACAAGCAACATAACTTCCTTTGGAGAAACACTGAAATCATAAACCCTGCACATCCTAAGGCAATACCACATTAGAAGTGGACGTCTGGATTGCAGTTCATTGTTTCAATCAACTGTAACATAGCCATCCCAGAAAGCCTGCCATTTTCTGACTGTATAGCAGCAGCCGAAACAGGCATGTTTCTTACCAAACCTAAGGTATTGAATTAAAAAAGAAGGCTGTGTGCATTATATTCATTTGAAACACATAATAAAAAATGCCAAGGTCTAAATTTAATTTATTTTTGTCATTTAGAATACAATGGATAGATAATCATCTCAACGTGATCAGCCAAACATCTTTACTTTGCTAAACTGTTAAAGATTTTAATTATGCTAGCATTGGAGAGCACTGGTCTAATGAGGCGATGGACTCCAGAGAATCCGAGTGGTTAAGAACTGTGAAATGAGTCTGATAGGATTTTTTTATATTCACCGTGGATCGTTTGCATATCAAAGAGGAGTAAATTATTGCACAGCAGACCAATAACCTTCCCCGCCTTTCTGAGAGGAGCGTTAACAAAAACAGTTGGTCTCTCCTAACGGTTCTCCACGAAAATGTTCAAATGCTCAAGTATTTGCAATTAATATATATTATAAAGGAGGCTTCAAATGATACATTAAGTGGTCAGATATTCTTAGGAGGCATCCTCGACAGACAAGTCGGTTTTCTTCTCCCTTCATAAAAATCAAATGCCAATTATATTTTGATGGATTTTGTCCCAAATGAGCATTTAGTTATTAAGCATATTCAATTATTACTTGTCCCCTGAAATTAAACCTCGGAGGCAAATTAAACAAAGGGAAAGGTCACTCCACAACCCCATGTCCGGTTTTGCTGCATCTGGACTATTATTTTCAAACACCTTTCGAAGACAGGTGGGATGCATTTGTAGCCGGCAGGCCTGCTACTGTTGTCTGCACACCAACAATTACCTGTGAACATGGGTGACCCTCAGACCACTGTTTACTCAGTGGAAACAACAGTTAATAGGCTTGTCTGTTGATGATGTCATGTTGATATAAAACCACACAAGTCAACACCTATTTTTATTTTCTAGAGAGTAAACGCATGAAAAGAACAAGCCACCTATTTCTCAACTCAAACTAATTGATTTCTGGGTCAGCTGCATGGGAGGCGGGAAGACTAGGACAGGGTTCTGACAACTGTGTTAACTCCCGCTTTCTCTGGAAGAAAAGCAGAACTTCAATGCTGTTTTAGAAGTAAGCTGTTTATCCAGCAAATAAAGACAAAGACAAAGGTATTCAGCACTTGTTATACCTACAGGGTGCATTAATATTACTCTATTCTCCATCTATTCCAATGGGCTGGCAAATCAGTTTCATTATCCATAGAGAAAAATGGTAAATAAAAATAGTAACTCATTAAGTGACAACAGCGATACTTCCGGGTCAAACTGCAATGTGATAATTACTTTTAAGAACATTCTCATCACACTTAACACAGAAGCAGTCAAATGGCTTTCCTCCATCAATGCCATATATCGTTAGTGATGTTAAACTGTTAGTTCAATGAGCACTACCTACCAAAAGGTGTTGTTACTTGACAGCTAAGATCTCATGTTAGACAGATAAAAGGTAACCCAGTCACTCATCAGACTAAATGGATAACAAATTTCCAGAAAGTATGTATTTCTTCCAAAATGGTAGACTAAGAATAACAGTATGAAGTTGAACAAATCCATTAGCAGGTACATAACAAAGCATGTAATTTTCTGCTACCCAGAGTTTACATTTTAAAAATTAAAAGGTCAGAATAAGACTGAAAGAATATTTCTGTATGAAATTACTGGTGCTAGGGAGGATGAGATGATTAAAGAGACCAGGGTGAAAAGCAGATAGGCTAATTACGTAAGGCAGAGAGAAGACCCTACAATAACCTTAAAAACAACAGAAAATATCCCTCCGTTTCATATTATAAAACCTTCAGGGATAAAAAGGCCTTCAAAATATTAATTCTCTATCTATTCCTATACTTGACATTTACATGTTTAAGGTTAACTCGGCAAGGCCATGAACAGGTATGTAAAATAATCTTGATGATTTCTTTATGAAGTGGGCATTACCAGTATTTTTAGCAGATAACCACCATGCCTTGCAACATTTCTTTTTCCAGGACAAGTGGCCCCTTCATTATAAAAGAAAATGCAGGCACAGGTTTAAAAAATGTATGTTGTGGGGACAGATGACAGATTACTGTTCACGGAACTCAATTTTACAACCCCAGGTATCACTGGCTCAAAGACAAACAGAGTTGATCAACCTTTTTTTGTCCTTGTACATCCATACCCAGGTGACCATGTTCAAGCAAGCAGAAAGTTGATTTAAACCTCATAATGACATCAGTTTTAAGCCATCATCTCTCTGATAAAAAAAAAACTGTGTTCTAGTCCAACATGACTGAATTCTCCAGCCACTTTGGATGAGGGAGTGGGGGGACAAAACCAACCTCCTGATTCAGAGAGATGGAAATAACACTGGTAGTTCATTTTACTGTAAGAACCCGACACCAGAAATATTTGTATTTACGTTTATTCCATCTCGGGCACACGTTGAGGCACCCCTTAGATTTCAAATATGCTTCTTCCTAATGTTGCAGGGGCTAATAGTTACAGCAGACTGCTAAGCCTATCAATCAATGTCATGACTAGTGAATTACCTACCAGTGTCTCTGATATGTTACTGCAGTGATTACACTTCATGCATCACCACATTCATTTCTTTCACATTACACATGAGCTTGTCTTGTCACTGCCCAATTGCCCTCTTTTGGACAGCTTAACTGATGTACTATAACAATGAACCTTAGTGAGCAAACTTAATAGTATAGGAGTGGTGGGAAAAGATGAGAGAGGTTGGAGCTCAAGTCCGGTAGGTGTGTCAGAACAGCCTGCCATGTTTCCAACAATAAATCCAAAGATGTAATTAACACATGCTATGACATTCTGCAAGCACAAAAATGCATTCACTGATGTACATCTATATATCCTTTCTTTTCTCCTTATTGCTCAGTTATGATATCTTCTATTTTGACAATGGAGATGCTGAGTATGTATCGAGCAGCTGAGCAGTCATAGCAGAAAAAGGAGTGGAGAGGCAAGAGAGAGGTTAAGAGGAAAAAGCCCTGGTCTCCATAGTAAAAACAAAATCAGCCTCATAAGGGACAGAAGTTGGGTGTGGTTGACTTAAGGGAAAAGATTCAAATGCAGATCCGCTTCCCTGACTTCACTTGACACGAAAAGTTACCAAACAAATGGCCGTGCCTTAAGCAACACAAAGGAGGTTCCATATTTTTAACCTTCTTTAGAAGGCAACTGAATCCAAGACACCAATCAATGGCTTTAGCTACCAGCTGTTAAGGTACATATAAACCAACATCCAAATCTACTAGAGTTCAAAGAACTGTTGGCCTCGAGGAGGCAACTCAAATCTGCCCTGCCACGCATAGATGGAGGAATTGTGTTTCAAAACACAGGCATGGCACTTTCTACTTTCTCTTTCCTTCCTTCCTGCCTGTCCGCCCTCCCTCCCTCCCTCTTGACATCCCTTCCCACCTTCCTTTCTAGTTCTGAATAATCCATCTGCTTTCACATGACATATGTGAAAGTCAGAGTTGCTTAAACCAAGAGGATGTCCTAAAAACACTGAGAGTTCCCATTTGTTTCTGATGTCCATCACCCTTGGGATAAAATGTCAGTGGGCTCTGCAAAAGAAATTCACTAAATGTATTAAAATGTTACTTTTCAAGGAATCTCAGTTGTTGAGGAACTGGAGATTGAAATGGTACCTGTTCTGATGAGTATAGAACTAACTTGCTCAAAAATCAACAGATGAATGCGAAAAGAAAAAAAAAAGGAAACTAAACAAAAAACAACTTTGGCTTTTATAAGAGAAAGTCGTTGATTTTAATCGTTTACAGAAAAATAAACCTGAATTTATCTCTACATATTAAAATGTGGCATTTATAAAGCCCTACTAAGATTTAAAATAGCACATGTTACATGGTATAAAATCTCTTAAATGAATAATAAAAGCCTTCAGGAAAATTCCTTTGTGGTTCCAAACAGAAACACTACAAGAGTCCATTAAAATGCTCAGTAAGTGCAAAGCAGTGTCTCATTCCCTTACTCCAAGAGTGTCTAACAGTGGGATTGCTCTGCTATAGTATAGCTAAGCCTTCAGACCACTGTAAGACTTCATTTTGGCATCAACAAGAATTTCACCTTCTGCATGGGTCCATCATGATCCCACTCCATTTTTCTTCAAAAGAATCTATGTGCGTGTTTTGATGGACAATGTCCTTAACGGATATACCAAGAGACAACCCACCACGTCCACCCAAAGTCTTCACAGAGCTATGCCTTCTGTATAATGAACGCATACCTTGAGCAAGAGGTTGAAGGGGAAGGGCAGGCTGCCCGGGCTGAATTGTCAGAAGGCCTTGGCGCTGCAAAGACAGGAGGTGCTGCTGCTGTAACTGCTGCATCTGTAAAAGCTGCTGCTGAAAAGCCAACTGCTGGGTAGCCACCTGCTGTTGCTGTAAGAAATCACGAAGACAAAAATGAGATGGCCACTTCCCTAGGAAGGTGAAAAGTATGGACACTTCAAAACTCATCATCATTGTCAAATGCTGAGAATGGTCACTGGAGCTCAGTGGAGGGCTCCATGTCAAGGTTTAAAAGGGACAGAACATACCTCCTCTGAAGAGGGGTGGGAGGTGAGTGTGTTACCTTTCTACTGCCTGCTCCCATAAACAAATAATTTGTCAATCAAACCAGCTTCCCCCCATTTGAAAGGCCTGAGTTTTGTCATCAAGACGTAAACTTTTAGACGTTGAAATGTTTGATTATGCACACTAGAGAGAAGACTGCGTCACTCTAGTCGGAAGGGGTTTGAACCCCGAACCTTTGAGGTGTAAAAGAACAAGTTGCCTCCCTCCCTGCCTGCACCGGCAGAAGCTTTTAACTACTCTGTTTATCACTTCTGACATAAATAAATGAGAAAAAATCAGACCTTTGAAGAAGAAAAACTTCATCTAATATTGTTAATTAGCCATGACAAACGATGAAATAACATTGTAAATCTTTCATAGAAACAGCCACTAGATTTTAATTACACACATTCATAATTTAGCAAACAACATCGTACTCGACTGTGAGTTTAATATGAACGACAGTCTAAGCTTCAGATGCCTTAACATGGTTTTAGTCTCAGAAACCCCCAGCTCTGGTTGCTTGTCCTGCTTCCCCCATCTGCTTTGTTCTTGAAAAGAAGGGGCTTTACGATATGATAAATATCTTTTTGTTGATTGGACGATGACAGGAGGAAAACTTTTGTTGTGTAAAACATCAATACATCATTCCTGTGTTTAGCAGGCCTTGCTTCAGCCAAAAAAAATTAATGTAGATTTCCTCAGTAATTATCTGAGTGATAGAAAGAGAATACAGTGCAGTAGCACAATAAATAGAAGGAAATTATCTAATATCCTTAATCTGCTAGGAATCGTATCGAGGTGGAGGTCTTAGCCACATTATGGCTAACAATTATAAAAGGAAAATTAACGCTTCCCAAACTGTGGCATAAAAAAAAAAGTTTCTTCAAGAAAAGAACAAGATCAGTGTTCCTAATTCTGAGTATGATTCAAAAGATCACAGAGACTTTTACAACTAAAAGGACTATCCAAGCCCTTTCTGAGCTTACATGTTCTGGCTAATAACTATACTTTACAAACAACTGCATTCACTTAACCTAACACATGACCTTGATCTGATACATCCATAAAATGGTATGTATATCAAGACCTTCTGATGCAAAGTTCAAAGAAAGAGAAAAATGGTGGTTTCCTTTCGGTCTTCATGTACTTTATTTTACAGTAAAAACCATCATTCTCGTATTAGCAACCAATTTCAGACTTACTACCATGCCACTGAGAAAGTTAATTGAGTTTCACTCCAAAAAACAAATTCTATACCACTAACAACAAAAATTTAAATAAATTTAAATGAAAAGCCAGTGTTTTCATTTTAAAAACAGCATGCATAAAATGATCCAATTGTTTTCACCCCTTCCCAAGTTATCACATTAATGTAAAACCCAATGATAGTTATATTCATGTCAAAATGATTTTTTCACTTCTTCAACAGATATTAACTCACAACATTACAAAAAAAGGGAAGGAAGAGAAAAAAACAACATTGACACAATAAAAGATCAGGGAATTAGCTCTTCTGAAAGCAGAATATAATGGG
The DNA here is from genome assembly GCF_024542745.1 of Macaca thibetana thibetana. NCBI lineage: Eukaryota > Metazoa > Chordata > Mammalia > Primates > Cercopithecidae > Macaca > Macaca thibetana. Next base: position 125,361,334 of record NC_065579.1, read on the forward strand.
GGGGTACAGCTGGAGGTTGGGGAGGGTGTTTCCTGTCTTACTGTAAATGAAATGTTTAAAAATTTTGTATTTATATAAAATGACTGATGCCTTTTCTGTTGTCTCTGTGGCCATCCCTAGGAAAAGCTCATGAAAGCTGTCTACGTTTGAAAAGCCAGGATATAAAAGTATACAAGGCCCATTGTCCAAAGAAAGAATTTAAAAGCAACACTGGTTGCCAAACTGCGCTCCCCACCCAGTTACCAAACACAGGATACGGGTCCATTTGTTTACTTCTCACAATTGAATGCATACAAAAAAGGTCTCCGTGCAGTCCCCTCGGCAGGTCAGTAGTCAGTGTTAAAATGCTAAAATGCCCTGATAAACCTCGCGTTTCGGATCCCCTCCCTAGAGCTGCAGTCAAAGGTCTGTTTTCCTTTCTTCGGCTACTCCCTACTGCCTAACATAAACTGTCATAACTGCCCGGGACAAACGGCCCTTTTAAAACAATCAACTTAGCCTACCTCACCCGCACAGGATGGAATCTTTTTTTGTAGCTCGATTTAAAATGAATTCTGTTGTCTATTTTCCTCACCACTTCTGTCCAATATTCACGAGCAGTCACTTCAATAGCTGCACTAGGGCTACATCCTCTTCCTCCCTACATCCCTACCTAAGAGCACGTATCTTCTTAAGGAAGGTCCTGTCTTCGTCCAACCCAATATGGAGCCAAACTTTCTCAGGGAAACATCTCAAGGCAACTTTAGGAGGGAAGGAAAAAAAAAAAAAAAAAAAAAAAAAAAAGCAAAGGTACATTGTTCTGGCCAAAGATCAGGTGTCTTATTGCAGAGGTAATCAAAACAGGAAAAAAAAAAAAAAGCGGGTGGGGGGGAGCCTGACAATACAAAATTATGAGCCACTAATGACTGGGGACTCAGTAAATTAACATACTTGTTCCATCTGTCAACATCCAAGTTCAAACCTTGTTAAAATCATAACCACCAGTCCACATCATGAAATTGCTACTGTGTGACTCCACCTCATTTTAGCACAAAAGGACTACCACCTGCATGATAATTCAAGGAGACTGGTCCCTACCTCAGGAAAATACAGATCTCTTAACCATTGTTACCTGGGTCTCAGACAACTCCACTGGCACCATGAATCCAAGGAGACCCATCCACTGGTCTGCCTATCTCAAAGGACATTCAAAGCAACCTATTTTCTGGGTCACCTTTGCCTGGGAAATGGATGACAAAGCATGGACCACAGCAAACCTAGCGACCTGGAGACGCAAGAATGTTCCTACCATGTCTCGCTTTCTCCTTGTTTAGACACGAAGTGTTCTCCTTGCCTACCCCCACTCCCTTCCCAAACTCAGACACCACTATCATCTTTGTGCTCTGAGATGCTCTCCTTTCTGACAACAGCAATTTGGGAGAGGTAACTTTTATCCTTCTTTCTGCTGTGTAACTTTCCCCTTCACATTTCTTTATCTGCCCTCTGAGCTCATCTGAACTTTCATGTTCTCCCAGCATGCAGACGTGCATTCCAAACTATGTCTCACAGACCAAATAAGAGGTTAATAAGAAGTGGCAACAGAAAGGAAAAACACAATCCCTGGTAACTGATAAGAATGACAGTGGCAGCCCTTTTTTGTTTGTCTTCAAATATAGAGTTAAAGATCTTTAAAAAACTAAATTTTGATGCCTTTGAAAAGAAAGAAGCACAAAATAACAACAGGGGGTTATTGCCTGCAAGCCACAGGGGAGAAACTCCATAATTCTTATTCTCCCTTTTGAAGGCTGTTAGCAATCTGATTCAAAAAAGCAACAGCAGAAGGGGAAACCTCTTGAGGCTGTAACCATTTCCTGTGATCATGCATAATGTGCTTCAAAAGTGGGTTTTTACCAATTCTGTTGATCAATTGCACCTCCTTCATACCCCTTCTTTTTTCTGCTGTGTTTACATCTGATGTGACTCAATGACAAGCACTGTCTGAGACTGTGAAACAGGCCTGTCATGTTGATTTATGGGCGCATCAAACCACAACTTGTCCAAACTGAAGCTCGCAGTTCATTAATTAGAGAGTTGTGACTTTGAAGTCAGCTTTCAGACTGTGGTTTTTAACATTTGGCTTAATTTATATGCTCTTGAATGTGGATCTCTAAGGAAAAAACTGAAATTCCCTTCTTGTCTTTGAACTTCTTTTGACCGCACAATAATCATTTCTTTGTCCAGAGTGATGCCTGCAATCCCAGAGTCATTAACGCGCATTGAACTGCCACTGATGAGTAAGCCCTGCTGAATTAGAAAAACAGCCAGCAAAACAAAGCTGAGAGCCTTCTGCACAGTGATATCTCACAATTACATGCCTTCCCTCCCTGTGCCATTTCCATTTTAATTACTGTTAGTCCTTTAGATTTACATTTTAGACACTTTTTAATCTGTTCCCTTTTTTATTATAGCAGCACCCGGTAGCGCGCCACTGTACTTAAGGTTGTGTCAGCATTTTCATTAAAACACCTCCTCCCCTTCACCCCAAAACTGCCCCTACTCTGCAGGGGTTTACATCGGGCTGCTCAACAGGACTCCAGGGTGAAAACTTGGCAGGACATGGAAAACATCCCTAATTTGTGTCCAGGGAGGCGGCAGCAAAGGGAGAATGTCTGGGTCACTCCCAGGGTGTAAAAGTAGCACAGCCCGGCATCCTCACCTAGGTGAGCGACAGGGACGTCGAGTCACCTGGTAAGACTCCCTGCAAAAGAACAAAAGTGGCCACCTGCTTAGGGCTGGTGAAGAAGCTGTTAAAGTGGACGAGGTGCTGTATATAGAATTATAAATTGTGTCATCCCAAGGAGAACACTTAAACAAAAAGAATTTCAGTCCACTGTAAAAATATGAGGCGGCAAGTTAAATTGGATAACTCTGGAATGGGTAGAAAGATGTCACAATAACGCACACATGCACACAGATACTCCCACAACTGAGTCTCACCCACACAGAATTGAGTAGAAGGTGAACTGGTAACTCCCTGGAAAGGCCTTACCATGTATGGGATGAATACTGTCAACCTTCGTGGTGTGGCATAATGCGGTAAGTTATGGACACTATCAAGCGTGGTGCATATAGAGGCTATTATGATATACTTTTCTCCCCACCTCTCAAGAAAACACAACCCAAGCTGGAGCCTTCTCTAACTTCAACTCATGCTCTCTGGTACATGCCTTTAGCAATTATATTATGTACAACTTGCATGAAGAAGTTAAACAAAAGATGTGGATGTTTAATCTTCTTCTAACTTTTTTGTTTGTTTATCCAACCTCACAAGGGGTTATTCTTCCAATGGAAAAGGCCATCACCACACCCCCAAGCTCTCCGAGCTGGGGGGAAAAAAAAAAAAAACAAAAAACTGAAGTGTGCATCCAAGTAAAATTTTCCTGAAAGCACTTCACTTCCCCCAGCTCCATTCTGGCCCTCAGTTGTTACCAGGTTGCAAAAAGTAACCTGAAGACTCTGTCAATGAGGCCTCTCCTGATCCTCACACAGATACACGTGCAGTGGTGTTATAAAATATGTGGCAGCAAGCAAATGGAACCCAGAAAAATCTGAGTGAAAACAGGACAATAACTCTCAGTCTGAAAGCTGAGAACCGATAGAGTCAGCTCAGTTGTGCAATCATTTAAAAGATGAATGACAGTTTAATAGCCACTAGATAGTCCTCTGGGATCTGTGGTTTGAAAGTAAAATATGTATTGTCGGTACCTCTTTAGGCTGTTTTCCAGCATGTTGTTGTTGTAAAAGTTGAAGCTGCAACTGTTCCTGTTGTTTTTTATAAAACTCTTGAAGCTGCTGCTACAAAGGAAAGAGAGGACGGTAAGTAACAGAGGGTAGCGCCAATCCACTGTCCCTTTTGGTGCCATACACAAACTGTGATTTGAAAAATAGCATCCTTTTATCTGTAATGGCCTGACCTTTAGTTTGAAACTCAACAATAAATTCAGCGCACACTGACTATTCTTGGCATTATTGTTTGAAAAGTAATTTCCAAAATGAACTGATGAAAAACATACCATTTTCTACACAAACTAATTAAAATAAGGCAAAGAATGACCTTTGATAGTACAACAAAGCTGAAATGCCCTTGCTGAGAGAGTCTGGTGAATCTCTACTGCATGCTTTCTACATGACAGGGCTGGGCACTATGCAGTGTTATTCCGTGTGTGCATGGACAGTCTGGGAGCTTCTGCTGCATCCTGTCCCTACCACCCCAGGCCAGTGACTCCCGCTGCAGTAGTTCTGAATCTCATCTATTTGGTTCAGGTGGCTGTTAAGTCTGACTATTAGGTCCCCATGGTGCAATGACAACCAGAAGTTCATTTCAGTAACATCGTACGTGGAAGAAGTAAAATCAACTTTGGACCTTAAAATTAGCAAACTCCAAAATGCTTCTTTATGTTTAAAGAAAAAAAAAATCTGTAAGCTTCTGAGTTGAAATGGGGACTTCAAGAGCTGTCATATTTAAATCCACTCCCAACGTGCTCCTCATTTTGCTTTGATTCACACCATTTAGGAGCCTCTGGGCTTACCAAATAAAAGAGTGTAAAGCCATGTAAGCCTAAAAGATCTTACTGCTACCAAGTCCAATTACAGCCCTGATCTCAGTCCATCGGGTACTCTCCAGGCCCAAACCCTAGTCACCATGCAGGTCTCCTCTCTTTTGGGCATGCAAAAGCACATCGATTATTCAGCGACTGGTCTGTGTCCTGCCCCACCCACGCTGCTCTACTCTTCACTGGGCAAAGAAGCTGCTCTGGTGGAGGGGAGACTGTGAATGGAGTGATGGGGGCCCCTGGGTTCTGGGGGAGACAGGCTGGAGGTGGAGGAAGGACAATTACCTGTTGAAGCATGAGGGCCTGCTGCTGCTGAAGGAGAACCTGGAGCTGCTGAGGGCTCAGCACTTGTTGCTGGAGGATCTGCTGCATTTGCTGGGGAGTGATAACTTGAGGTGTCATCATAGCCACTGACACGGGAACCTAGAACGTTAATGAAGGATAAATAGGAAGCCAGGAAATCAGAAGCACGCAGCCTCCCAGGTTCAGCGGCTGACTGCCATCAGCCTGCTTAAAGAGTTGCCCAATTTCCCATGCAACATGTATTTATCCAGAGGGGATGCAGCAACAGATCCTATTTCATCTATCATGGAGTTTATTTTAAAGAAAGAAAAATAAAACCTTGCAGTACTGACTGGGGTTCCAGGCAGCCTTGCAAGCAGACAGAAAGGACCAACTTAATAAACCCTAACTGGAGTTAGGATACGACCATTCTCAATTGCTTATTAAGAGTGAGTTTTTGGTCAAAACCATCTGTGGGAAGTCAACCCAAACTTGAATTTTGTTTGAGGGAAGAAGACAAATGGTAACCAACACCTTTGCAGTTGGAGCCCATATGACCCACTTGTTCTGTGGACAGTGATGTTAAGAACAATCAACGAACGCTTAGACTTGCAGGAAAGGGAACCTTGGACACACCTTCCGAACTTAAATACAGACCCTTCGCATGATGCCTTTTACCCTTCCTTATTCACCCAGCATACAGATGTCTCAATTCTTTCATATTATGTGCAATACCATTAAAAGCCGCTTTCCATGACATTTCAGTGACAAACAGCTACAGTGATGAACTTGATAGCATTTCATATTTGCAACTGTTAACACGTTTCTGCACGGGCATCTTTGCAAGGAACCTGCACACTGTATCTGAAAGGATGATGTCTTGTTCAGATAAAACACTGACATTAAAATGACAGGCTGTCTTGGCCAAGGTTACACAAATTGTATTCAAGCGGATACCTAATGACAATGCTATGAATTCTGCAAGCTTTCTAGAATGTAATTTAGCTATTCAAAATAATCACTGCACTTGTGTTTAATTTGCAGACTACATGAGAACCATTTTGTCAGTCCCCGTAATGCAAGAAGACTATTTCATGAAAAATCACCCCCCCAAATAAAAAGATAAGGAAAGAAAAAACAATGAAAGAAAAGACAAAACCTGTATGTCTTCTAACCGTAATATTTAAGCATCTTACTTTTCTTTGGTTTCTAATCAAACATGTGACAGCAAGAAGCTAGAAGCAGTAAAGGATATACTTTGTTAAAAAGGATCTGCTGTCATCTCATGTATTACAATAAAAGGTAATAACATGTTTTGCACTTTGCCTGTGAGCCACTTAAAAAAAAAAATCCGGCAGACAATAGCTGATCAGAAGATAAAAGAATTAAAAAATCTTTCAGGGGAGCAGTAAGCAAAAGGCAGAAATGCAGTATTAATTTTATGTAACATAATGTCTTAATATGCAGTTTATCCTGACTTTTTCACATGATTTGTCCTGTCATTTGCATAGCGAGCTCTCATTCCTAATTTCACAGTCATTATGCACTGATGTCCCGATTTCTCAGCATCACTAATTTTGATGAACTAAAAATGGTTCCTGAAGGTCAGATTCATGTACAGTGAACGTTCTCCACTGCTGTTGTGGGCATGTTTCATGTGTGCGGATGTTGATGTGCAAGTGTCGTGTGTTTGGAAAACACTAGCTAGAACATGCGAAAAATTTCATTAACCCAGCTCTGGAAGGTCATCCATGAATTCTTCCTATTCCAGTGGCCTTTTAAGTTTAGATGTAGATACACTGTAATTTAAAACAGATGGGCATGTCTGAATATTTTCATATGCAAAATGGGACAGATGTATATGAATGGATAAATTATCCTTTTAAAAAGATAATTTGTAGCACGAAATATCACCAATGATTGGAACAGTGAACTTGCACTCAGTCTAGGGCAAACACCAGGAAGACATTATCAAAACATCTAACCATCTACAAATTAATTCCAATTAGTCTACTTTGTCTTCATACAGAAGAAACTTTTCTGATTTTTAAATATCTACTGGGTGCCAATCGGTATCCTTTGAGCTGCTAAAGCCAGCGTATCACAATAGAAGTTTACTTTTCCTTGAGAGTTGCATCATCATACGGGGAGGTTTGATTAAGCAAACAAAAGAACCATGTTTAAGGTTTCTTTTTTCCTCTGCGTTTCTTGGATGATGTACAATATAAATATTCTTGAGCCAAATTTCTGATGGTGATGAACAGGAAAACAGACAGGAATAGGGTGGTGTAAAATCTAAACTGGTGATGAACATGAACTTAACAGAGTTAGAGCAGAAATCATCATAGAAATAACCTCCTGGTCATTGTTTTTAAAAGAGCTATAGAAACCTTATGCTAGAAAGGGGCACAGGTGAACTTTCGGGGGCGATGGAAATGTCCCTATCTTGACGCTCACACACACGTATACAATCATCAAAACTCTTCCAACTAAACACTGAAAATCAGAATATCTGAGCCCACGTAAATCATCCCTCAATAAAACTGATTTTAAAAGTTACATATGTCTCCTAAAATAGTTTTTTCCCCTTAACTCAGGTAGAACTAGAAGCATCTTCTTAAAGGAGAAACATCATTGTCCCCTGACTGTCAATAATAAAAGGGGGAATCATGGAAAGGACTGACATATACCTGTACAGACAATTTTTAAAGGCTGACATCCAACTAGCGGTTTAAATCTCCTTTTCCCATAATCATTTATTCCTTTTTTTGCAGTTACAGAACAGGATAATGAACTTGAGTCTCCCCTTCTTTTTCCTTTTGGACATTTTGATGGGGGTGCTGATGAGTAATAATATGCTTTCCAGCAGCAGGCACTGCCAAAGGAGGGAAGGAAGCAAGAGGCCTGAGTAATCCTCCAAACGGGCTGCTCAGTCTCTGAATAATCAGAAGTGGGCTATTATATCCTGATGGTCTTCACTTCACTTTTACTATCTGAAACCACGTTTTCATGCCAGTTAACTCTGGGCCTCCAAAGTGGGCTCCAGCTTCATTTACAAATGTTATAAAATCGAGACTTCCCCAAAGTTTCTGTTCCAACATATCATGAAAAGAGGTTATGGAAAGCTTTCACAAACATATTCAAATAGACCAGAAACGATGGTGGGGTAGAAAATTGAAAAAAAAAAATAAATAAATCTGAGCACAGTTTTTAAGGCTTTAAATAGTTAAGAATTATAGCCTATATATCCACTCCCTTAATTCCCAACGTCCAACTTTTTCATGTAGCTAGTCCCTACTAATACTAGGAATCAAAGGGCATGCAGTACCAGCGAGAGGCTATTACAGCCCACACTTTATTGCCCATTACTACTGAGGTCATTAGCGGCAAGAGTGATTGTAGCAGTCTTAACCTATTGATCACTGTAACTACTATCATTTAATCCTGTGTTGAATGTCTGGAAAGCGGCTAAAGGCACACAAGAGAGAGTGCTTTAGCATTGAGAAATATGGCCAAAGCTTCGAAATTACACTTTGATTCATAAAATCTAGCCAGTGGTTTAAATCAATAGTATTTAAAACAGTCATGTGAGTTTTTAACTACAGCACTCTAATATTTATGGGCCCCTCTTTGAGAGTATTCAGTAAAAACGAAACTTTTTTCTTTCTTTTTTCAGATTTCATGCCATCTACCTTAACCTCCTTGAGATAAAAACATTCATTTCTGATGTTTTCTGTGCTACAGGGCTCAGGCCTTAACTGCGAGTTCAAGCTAATTCTTGATTTCTTTCTCAAAAGATGATTTCAATATAAGGCCAAAAAAAATTTCCGATACTGTAACTACCTTAACTGTTTGAGTATATAGAAATGAGTATGTTTTATGAGTTAACAATGAATCATAGAAGGCAATTTATGAAGAACTAGAATGATTCTGTCTAGCTGCCTTCAGGGATCAGAAATTCAAATTAAACTTCTGGCAGACATTTAAAGAATGCTAGCATACAAAACTGAATTTAAAAAAACGCACACAGTTAACACTCCTCAGTGGAGTTTCAAGAGGAAATCATGAATTAAAAAAGCACACGGCATGCTACACTGTTGACTGATACCAACTGGGTGTGGCCGATCCCAGGTGCACACAAACCTGCGGGAATGGCAGAAATACAGCTGTGCTTGGGCCATCACAGCTCTGCTAGTATGGGCCTGCTGCTACCTTAATACCAGCAACTGGGAAAACGGTGTTAGCACTAACAACTGCTGCTAAAAGCCCATACACTACTGTGTAAATTCTGCCTGATACGGTTTTTTCTTCAAAATGACTATCAGCTGAATGCTGAAAGACTATTAAAATAATATGCCATATTATTTCCTTTAACGTCCAATGGGGAAAGGTAGATGATGGGAAGGGAAAAATCTAAAAAGCAAACAAACAAATAAAAACACTCAGAGAAACAATACTTATTTCTAAGCTAGGAGACAATTGAAGGAATTGGGTGGGAGGGGGGAAGACACAATATAAATTCTGAAAATAACATGTTATCATTTTTTTCTCTCTTTAGTTTACACTCCAGTCAACTATAAGTAAATATTACCTAGTACACATACACATAAATTTTGCACATCAGGTATCATCTCATAATTAATGTGTATACAAATAACCAAAATGAGAAGATAAAAAATTTTAAACATTGTTTCATTTTTATTAATCTGGTTAATAATTTAGAAACTCTTTTTACCCTCTGATCATTCACCACATGTATGTCCCAGAAAATTCACTTCCGTTCTAGCCTTCAGGCTATATTTGGGTGGTAACTGACCAGGTTTGGCAGTGTCACCTGGTTAATCAAATAACAGGAGCAAAACACATTAAATTAGAAGGCTCCAGAATGTCACCAAAAAACCAAACATGAGAATATAGCTCCACTAAAAAATAATAATAAAAAAAAACTAGGCTAAGTATTTTATGACCATATACAAGCTAGCCTGTGGAGAAGAAAATTAAACATCATCACCTCTGGCCCCCCCGTGGAAAACAAGTTTTCATAATTAACAAGCCAATGGATACAACAGAGGTATTGGCAAACAGAAAAGTTAGAAAGCTTCTATTTCTCCATGGTATTAAAAAAAAAAAAAAAAATGAACCAACCAGGTACCACGCAAGTAACTATCATACAGGAAAGAAAACACACTTCTGACATAGTATTTCGGTCTTTAAAACATTTTTAAAAAGCTTGTTATTTATGTGGAAAGTCTAATTCTGTTTCATTATGGAATTCTGCTTTTTGTATAACTCTTTTAGGCTTAGCTATTTTGCCACAATACTGTACAAAGCACTAAGGCAGGTAATGGTTATTATATTAATGCAAAATCATCTAGGTAGTCAGTCATTAGCATAACAGTTCTCTCAGTAACAATACAACCAACTATTAAAAATTTTTTTTCAAAAGACCTCTTTAAAATGCAATTAGCATTTCATTTTTTATCGTTTTGTTTATTACATTCTATCAAGAAAGGCTATCTTTCTTTCACAAAAAAATTGTAAGGCCAAGGCTCGCCTGCCAATCAGGAGTTATTTCAGGTTATCAACCCTAATAAGCAATCTCCAGCAATGCCCTCCGAGCTCTTCTTTTTCTTTTGTCTTTAAATTCTAAAAAGTGGCATAAATGCATATTTGTTTACAGCAGAGGTATTAGTGGAACATCAACAGCTCTCCTCTAACATTTCCCAGGCACACAAGGTTACTCCACTAAGTGCCAGTATAATTGTTTTAGCTCTAATAAATATCAGCTTCATTTGCATAAAAATGTAAAGTTTACATAAATTAAATCGCTTCTCCCATTAGCAACTGTTAAATACAGGAAACAATGGAGGCCACACATGAAAATAATCACTCAATAAGCACTGATTCTTTCAACCTAGCAACTATTATTATTATTTAAATCAAGAAAATGCCTTCTCTTTTCTACTTCCACCACTTTCTCCTGTAGCTGGGATGGAAAACAATTTAGTGCATGTGAATTAAACATGCTATGGCATTTTATATTAACAACAACAACAAAAATCATTTTTAAGTGCTGCAAATGGGAGGGGGGAGAACTACCCCAAGAAGGTACCCCAGAAAAGATTCTATCCATAGATCTGTAGTTCTTAAAGGGAAAAGGAAGAGGCCTTGGCTAAAGAAGTTCTCTTAAATTGAAGTATTACTCAAAAATAATGAAAGAGACAGCAACTGTTTTAATCCTATCTGAGACACATACATGATTAAAATAAATAAAAGGTAACTTGTGGATATAGTTTTAGATCAACAGTTACTGTTAAATGAAGAAAAATATAATGTCTATCTTCTGTCTAAAGAAGATTTTTCTAACACTAAGAATTAAATTTGTAGCTCTGCTTTCCTCATGATTTAATCAGCATAGAAAATTTCATAGGGAGCTTAACTGCAAATATGTATTTTTTTTTCTCGTATTACTGAGAGGGGGAAGGGACTATAATTGAATTTCAACATACAGGTAGGCCAAAATTAGACCATTTCCAAAGTTTTATAAGGCCTTACTTAGGGTGCAATCACTCTTTAAAAAGAATTACAACTCAAGTTTCTCAAATTGTACAGTTTCTCACGCCTATTTCCAACACCTTCACCTTATACATCACAGTTAAGCTAAAGGGTGCAAATGAGATTCTAATGAGAAAACATCAGTTGCTTCTTTGACAATCTCACCATTCACTGATTTATTTCTAATGAAGACAAAGTCCAACCAAAATCTTCCTACAAGTTAAAGGTCAAAATATGTTCAAAAATGCCTAGTAAAATCAAGGCAAATGGGAAACCCGTGCAGACCCGCCTCATGAAGTGGTGTGACAATTAGAGTAATTGTACAAAAAGCCATCTTCAGGAAAAAGTAGAAGAAATTAAGCTGCCACAACTGTAACAGGTTAGATGAAAAAAATCAAAATTTAATGTATTCTCCCCTGTGTCATCTTGTTTTGTCAAGACATCAAATAGAATTGGGAAGTACAAAATAACAAGCCCTTGAGAAATCACAGAAGCCGACCTTTTTGATGTTGTTGATTTACCTTGTTCTCAGTTATTTGAACAATGATGTTTCAGATTTAAGGGCAAGATAAAGCTTAGAAATTAAAACATGATACCAAGGTATTCTAAAAAGCTCACCCTAACATTTAGCCTGCATGTTCATTGATTAGTTGTTTTTAACTGGATTTGAAAATGAGGCACAATGTATGTGTTCAGTATTCATTTTTCTCATTTGAAATTAATTTCTCCTCAAACAACTCACAGGTTGGAAGAGGGACTCAATGAAGAGCATTCCTACAATCCAAAAGTAGAGGCCCAGATTAGCCCTTCTCAGATGATTCAAGTCCCCACAATCTGCAAAGGATTGTTTAGCTAAGAGACACCTGAGTTTTCTTTTCTAAATGAAAGAGAATAAGACTGAATGCAAAATGCCACTTGGTGGGGGTGGGAGGGAAGTATTGCACGCTCTGAAAGGACTAAAACAAGAGTCCAGAGATACGCTGCTTCCAAGAAAACAAACCTTTTACCAAACAACAAATTTAGCTAACAGTGTTAAGACTATCCCCAAATCTAGCCACACAGATACACATAAAGCTACCCTTTTGCCCCAAGAGAGCTACAGCCCCTCAGCAATGTAACTTCTAGTCTTACATGAAATGTTATGTGCAAAGATACATGAAATCAAGCTATCACAAGACAGCATTCTCAACTTTTATATGTAGGTATTTCCTTCTCCTCAAGCATATATATAAATCAAAAACTGCAGCAGTTAAAACTATCTATTTGAGGCACTAAAAGTAAATAACCTAATATTTGCAAGCATTATAATTTATGAAACCTAGACAGTTAATAAAGCTGTTTAATAATTCCTTGTCATTAAATGCATATTTTAAAATGTAACACACAGAGAGACACGATTTATGTATTTATTTACTCTAACCTTCTCGATCAACTGTTGCTACATTATCCCTTGTTTGCAAATCAAGGAATGATGAACTACCTGAAGTGGAATCTAACTGACCACTATATTTGCCCAGTTACCAAGAACATGGTTTTCAGGTTCTCTTTAGTGATGTTCATCTACAACTAAACCACATAATAAAATAAATTCCTCCAACCTTCATTTTGTCAATTCAAATTTTACTCAAATTTCAGTACAGACTGAGAAGCTAGTCACAACACTCTCTCCTGATTGTCTCAGAAACATAGTAACTCAAACAATGTTTCTGCCACATTAACCAAGACAAACCTGAACTTTCATTGTTTTTAATTAATCTCGATTTTAATTTCACGGTATCTTCCAATTGTGTGGAGGTTGGCTGAGAAGTTGTAGAACTGGTCAGTGTCATAAAAGAGTTTATCTTTCAAGTGACAGGTCCTGACAATGTGTAGATGCAAGGCAGTGATGGTGAGGGTTTTGTTTTTCAAGGTACATTTAACTGCAAACAACAACAACAAAAATTCAAACCAACCATTCCTATCATAAGCTTTCTGATGATTTATGGTTTACCAACTGAGCAAGGTTACGCAACACTGCATGCCTTTAGATGCATTATTTCAGCTAGTTGAGATTTAATTAAGATCACAGCCTCTAAAATCCCTGTCAAATGAAAATTCAGAGAAGACAATACACTATATATCCTCATGCAGAATGTTTCCATTCCATCCCTGGAAAAATATGAGTTAATCCGCGTTTCTATGGCTGCAGACAAAAGTTCGCTAATTTTGTTTTCTTTTGACACTTAGGTTGTTTTCTATTATATGTCATGAGATCATTCCCTTCCAGGGAAAGAAGAAAAAAATCGAGAGTGATACATGTTGCAGAAAATGCACTTGACATTATTAGCCGACATTATCATAGCTTAGCCATGATGCCATCACATTTTCATGTAATCAACCCATGCTTACAAGTTTCATTTAATAAAATATTCATTAACACAACACAAACAAAAACCTACCTTACCTAAATTACTCGGATTAGATAATTGACATGTTATGCTTCTCATTTCCTTAACTAACCAACTTTTTGTCAGACAAGCTAAACATTTGGGCAGGAAACAAAGTTCTTAAGGCAAACGGGTGAATATAAAGCCCATTACTTTCCTTCTGTAAGTCGTTCTTTGGGTTAAAAAATAATCCTCAATAGATTTCTTTCTTACGGGCTGGTATTGATCCATACTATTTTTTTAAAGAAAAAAATGTATTACTATGTGCCCCTTTACCTAGTCAAATTTATTTTTATTTGCATCTTCTTAATATTTGGTTGCTTATCTCATGCCTTAGAAATGACAGGTGCTTGCAGTCTCACTCTTGACAGGCCACTACACAAATAACTGTCTTGCCTGAAAGGGCTAATGCAGTACTAATGAACAATAAATCAACTTTGATTATCAAGTGTCAGCCCAATGCGTTTTCAGTTCAGCTCTATCACATCCTACAGTAAGTCAGCCAGTGTCTCTGGGTAGGCAGTCTGTATTTTGGTTTCATTTTTACACACTTTTCACTGAAATGTGTCAGGCAGCTACAAAGAATCACATTAAAATAGATACAGACCTTTTTTCAATTTATGCAAAGGGCATCAATTAGGACAACGTGCTTCAGTCTTCAACTGATTTACTTAGTGGTCAATCTTAATAACCAAGGAAGCTTTGTATTCTTTTAAACAACAGTAACAGCAACACACACATCAAACCCTAAACTAGAATCTTAATGTGATCATGTTCCAGCTCTTTGGCACTAACATGCTAGCTTGCGCTCTTTACCACATAAACCACCTCTGATTGCATATATACATTCCTCTTGGAAAACTCATTATATGAAAACAAACAAATAAAAACAGCAAAACAGGGCCGCTTTTAAAATAAAAATGCACTTGCTTTAAACTTTAAAAAATTTGGCTTAACACTGCCTTCCTAATGATAAAATAAATGTAACTTATTTTTCTTAAGCAGATTAGTCATTGATAGTATGATTCACATTTCCTGTTATCAGGCTTAATTTTTCCCCCAAATGTGTCACTTTTAGAATGCTGGAATCTATGGAAATGAGGTGATTTGCATTTTTAAATTGGTTTGATTAGAACATTTGATTTGTTTGGACAAAAATATAAAATTACTAGATATTTTACTTATAACTGTCAGGACTTGAAGGAGTTAATCCCAAAGAGGAAGAGTCTATATGTACTTTGCTCTAAAACTTTACCACCCACTTCCTAAAGGTCCTCTCCTTCCCATCACCACACTTGGGGAGGGGGGAAATAAAAGTCCCGTTTCCACTGACCGTCTTTCATGCAGTTCTGACAGTTGAGTTAGCTACATTCAGAGCCGATTCAGCTGGGAGTACCCCGTGGCAATTCCTCCGTCTGCTGCACGTCCAAACCCAAACCCCGCTCACTACTTAATTAACCAGCCAAGTAATGCAACAGAGGCTTAGAATCCCCAACCTGCCAGAGTGTTCCATTCGCTCGCTCGCCTGCTCCGGTGTGGGGCTCTGTGCCTCTCCCTCCCCCTTTACTGTGTGTGAACTCCTCGAATTTGAACAGCTAAGCTGAAAATAGCCTAGACAGATATAGAAACAAACTATCAGAAGCAAAGAAACATCCACATGGGTTACATTGAGATGGAAGGCTCCTTGTATATTTCACACGCTCTGAAAGTGACAGAAATCACACCCCAGATACGTCCCCCGAATGGAGTGATGGCGAGGGCTTCACCAAAGTGGCTGCGTGAAGGCCAGACCGGCAGAAAATGAATCGCAAACGAAAAAGAGAGAGAGAGAAACACATAAGCAGGACTTCCTCCAACTCTCAACTACACCCCACCCATGAACATTTAAAAAAAGAGAGCGAGAGTGTGAGCCAGAGAGCAAGGGTGGGGGGGGGATCTCTCTCCAGGACCCACAGGCCTGCAGCTCCTTCTTACCCCTCTCCTCCCTCCCCGCCTCCACTTCCAGAGCGCAACTCCTACCCAAGTTGGTAAACAGCGAGGATGAGGATGATTTTTTAAAAGACTCAACTTCAGAACCCTCGGGCTCTCCTGCCTTCCCCAGCGAGGCCCCCAGGAAGCGGGCGCCGCGGAGCCGGGGGAAGGAGAGCGAAACCGGCAAAGATCAATCAGAAGGACCAACCTGACACTCTCCATGTAGCCGCCAGGCGCGCGGAGCCGGGCTCGGGGCGCCCGCGCGGGCCGGGCGTGGGGTCCGGCGGCCTCGGCGTGCAGGCGGACTGCACGCGCGCAGGGGCGCTCCGGCTCGCGGGCTGACAAGACGCGCCGCGCCGCGCCCACCCGCCCCGCCCTGCTCCACCAATCACAACCCGCCTCTAAACACCCCGCGCCGCGCCGCGCCGCGCCCCACACAATGGGCTCCGCGGCCCGCGCCCCGCGCCCGCGCGCCCCGGCCCCCTCCGCGCGGCAGGTGAAATCACGCTCGGGTGCAACCCCGCTTTTGTCTGGAGAGCAACTCCACTTAATAGCTGTTAACCCGGTGACCCGCCTCCGGCTGACGTCTGGGTCGGCCGGGCTCGGCGCGCACCGCTCCCTCTGGCCGGGGCTCTGCGGGGCCGGGGCTGCCGGCGGGGCGGCGTGTTTGTTTCGTCTTTGAAACTGACAAAGAGTTGTCCTAACCTTTCCGAGAAACCCGGGAGGCCGAAGAGGGGCACCCGGCGCTGGCGGCGCCAAGCCGACAGCTCCAAGCAACTGTTCGGCTTCGGGAGGGGACGTGGGTCTCCCAGACAGCGCAGAGAAGCGCTTTCCTCGAAAACCGCCCTGGGAGGAGAACTTTCGCTTCACGTCGGGGGTTTCACAGAGCCTCGGCCTCCCCACACCCCTTTCTTTCCCAGAGTCGGGCTCGCCAAAGTGTGCCAGTGCGCACCGAGGAAAACTAAGCCGACGCGGGGTGGAAATAAATAACAACGTGCCTCGTCGCTGAACCAGGCAACTTCCCCTCTAGAACGACAGCTGCCGAAGAAAGCATCTGCCACACGTTTGCTAAGAAATAATTCTTTAAATTCCTTTCTTATTTATACAACAATAGCAACAACAAAACCTACTCTCAATAAGCACTTTAGGATGACCTTCTCTATTAGAAATAGTCACTGCTCTTTCAGGCTATTGAAAGCTGAGTTACAGTGTTTTTTAAAAAGTCAACAATATGCTAAACTTTGGTGGCTCAACTGACACGATTTAAGCGTCAGGTTAATCTAGTCCGTTTCGGCGACTCTAAAAAATCACCTATTTACCACCTTCAAACTTGGAGAAAAACTTCCTGGCCTGTATATTTTTTTAAAGACACACACACAAAATCCACACACACATTTTTATTCTTTTTCTCAAAATATTAGAGGAAAAGGAATAATGTGACATCAATGAATACCTATTTGCCCTCAAAAAAAAAAAAAAAAAAAAAAAAAAAAAAAAAAGGCAACAAAATCTGACCCAGTAATTCCAGGAGTTTTACTTGAAAGTACATTTTGATGTGAGGTGTATTAAATGCAGGTTACTACAAACCATGAAGAATATTGGTAATATTTCCAATCAAGCAAATGCCTGAATTTCAACAGGGTCAGCGGGGAGCAGACAATTCCCTCTTTACTCTGGCTGTAAAAGAGACAAGCGCGAAGTGACCATCAACGTATGATCAGATGTTAAATGGGCACAGCGCAGATCGCTCTTCACCCTAAAGTGTTTTTGTGTCAGATACCAAATTTATTAATGGGATTTTTTCAGGTCACAAAATGTGACCCCACCCTCTCATGAATATTCAACAGAGAACCAAGGGCGCTTTTGGGGGGTAGAAGGGCCTTAAATCTGCCAGAAAGTCCCCTGATTATCAGTAGAGTTCTGACTCTTAAAGAGACAAGGTGCTCTTTCCGGAGGGGCTGGCAGAGAGCCCCAACGGCAGGAAATAAAAATAAAGGAAGTGCTGTCCAACCAATGTACAGGGAGAAAGTGGAAAGAATCATTTCAAAACGCCTAAGTGACTTTCTTTTTCCCAAAGTATTAAAATTGAGTTTTAATGTTTATAAACAAAAACTGGGATGTACTTTGAATATGCAATGTATTTTTATTTTAGAAACTACGTTCTTCATGAGGCATCTATAAAACTCATGCATGCTTTTAGAATGTGGACTAACTCCTTTGCAGGTCAGTGTTTATCAGCTAATAGTCTCCAGGTGCATCAAAACAAACAATAAACAAGCAAACAAAAAACATTACAGACGCTCATGACCCAGCTGTGGAGACAAGCCTTAAACAAAATAATTAGAGAGTGATGCAATGCAGTGCTTACTCAAGTACTAAATTGCACAGTGGTGGCTGTAAGCACCATGGGACCACAAAGGAGGAGGAGATCACTAGGAGGAGGGGTCTGGGAAGGCCCCTTGGGGAGGTGGCATTTAAAGGCTGATGGTTTGGATAAGGGGGAGGTGACAAAAGAGAGAGGGAAATGGCTTGGCACACTAACTCAGAAGCCACCTGGAGCCCATCTTGCCCTCTCTCCAAACAGACAGATGATATGGTGACTCAGAGACTACTTCTGGGCAAGGAAATGTCCCATCAGTGATAAACCTGGATAAACTACGTATGCCCAGGTCACTTTGGTTAATTCTAAACTCCTGTGGTCCTGTGCACTTGCCCTGTGTTTGGGATTCAGGAAGAACTGGAACTTCCATAACTGGAGTATAATATAAAATGTTAAAACCAATAGTAACTCATAAGACTTCGTTAAAACCATTGATTAATCACTATGAGCGCCAGGTCATTTTAGAAAAGCTGAATAAGAAAGGCCAACAAAAATATTTTGGATTGTGGGTGTTTTAACAGTTTCATGCAGTTGTCATAATCTGAACACAAATTCCAGCCCCCATTGTACAGAGGAGGAAACTGAGGTTTAGAAAAGCAAAGTGATTTCTCCCAAGAATTAAACATGGCCAGGTGCAGTGGCTCATACTTATAATCCCAGCACTTTGGGAGGCCAAGGCAGGAAGACTGCTTAAGCCCATGGGTTTGAGACCACCCTGGGCAACATGGTGGGACTCCGTCTCCAAAAATACACACACACACACACACACACACACACAGTGAGCCACGTGTGACTGTGCATGCCTATAGTCCCAACAACTTGGGAGACTGAGGTGGCAGGATCACCTGGAGCTCAGAAGTTCAAGGCTGCAGCAAGCTGTGATCGCACCACTGCACTCTAGCCTAGGCAACAGAGCAAGACTCTGTCTTAAAAAATAAAGAAATTAAAAAATAAAACATACTACAGGCCTTCAAGAGGAAGCAGATACTGGATAATTACAGAAAAAGAGAAGCCATAATAAAATAAAATGAATACCTGTGGTGGTGGTGAGGGGGGGGGGTGGTGGTGGATATTGACGGGTAGGCCAATGTTTAAGGAAGAGTAAAGGAAATGCTAAATACCATACTTTAAAAATATTTTTGATGCCCACATCCTAACACCCACAACAGATACAGCTCTTGTTCAAACACCACATATTAAGAAACCTGTCAGTTGCTAAATGAGTCCATTGTGCAGCTGGCTGTGCACTTAAGAACAGATTACTATGATCCCACACCAAACTCTAACC
The DNA here is from genome assembly GCF_024542745.1 of Macaca thibetana thibetana. Lineage (NCBI taxonomy): Eukaryota > Metazoa > Chordata > Mammalia > Primates > Cercopithecidae > Macaca > Macaca thibetana. Next base: position 125,380,828 of record NC_065579.1, read on the forward strand.
ACCAAATAACACACCTGGGACTAAAATCATGTATTATATTTGGTTCTGCTGAGCCTTAGCCTTGAACACAGAAGAAAGTGAAAGGTTTTACTGCCCATTCAGAGCTGAGAATGGAGATAAGATGTATTAAAGGAAGAGTCAGGAGGAGCGTCTCCTCAGGACATTATTCTGTACACTGATGAATGGCCCTGTGGTGAGGCTGATACAGCAATGGTCCCTGGCCCACGTGGTCCTCAGTTACAACGAAAAGGCCTGCTTTTGCCAGAAGCTGCTTGGAAATAACTACAGAAAGGATATGAGCATGGGGCGAAAAATCAACTGTGTGATCAGATGCCAAAACCTTAATTCAAGTTTGCTGTCTTCTTCTGAACAACACTTGTGTTAACACAACACACATTTTCTTTCCCCTTTCCAATTAATTTAATGGAGTATCCAGGACATACTCTGAAATGACAGAACTTAAAGAGATTCAACCAACTGATTCTGTTGCTGGAGAGAAAAAGCTAAAGCAACAGGAATACAAAATGTAAGCCCAGTAATATGCCTGATGGCCTACCCAGGGAAGCTCGCCTCCCCAGAAGGAGGACAGCTTTAAGTATTTCTCCAAAGAATGCCAACGGGGCAGCCAATTAGACTTACTAAATTGCAACAGCAATGCCCCATTCCTGAGATCTGGGGATTTGTCTCCAAGGAACCACCATTCTGTGTTGATTTAAGCAGTGCTTTTACTTAAAAATATAAATTAATACATCATCCATCTACAGGGAGCTAAGGCAGTTAGCTCCATATTGATATTGTTTATGTCACTGTTATGCGTATGTTGACAATGAAGCTAATTATGTTGTTTTTCTTCTGTGCCTGCAAGTTTGGCCGGGGGAAAACACTGAGTTCTCACTGTTCCATAGGAGTTTTAATTCCCCTTAATGCATCCTCCAAATTGCCGTTTGCATTTTCATGTAATGCAACATTTTATAATGTCATTGCTTCTGGTTAATTTGTATATACACAGTATGACATGTCAACATTCAGGTGACTTATGAGTATGATGAGCTTTGGAAAATATCAACCTAAAAACAAACCCCTATTCTAAAAGCATTCATAAGCATCAGAGGTAAACAAAATCATGACAGAAAAGAAAAATGACAACATACTTTCCTAACTGTGCATCTAACTAACAGTAATAAACTACCCTCTCTCATTTATGATAAAACCATAATCCCTTGTTTTAACATAATGTAAAATTTGTTAATGGACTGTTTCTGCCATGAGGTTAGAACAGATTACACGGAAGTGTGCAAAGTTCTTGAAAAGGTACATGTTTTGGGGCAGTAGAGCATGTCCCAAAGTGCCGTATCCTTCAGATATCAGGGGGAAAAAATCATTGCCGCCACCACCACCACCAAGTATGATTTGTTATTTCCCTCCCGAAGAGTGACAATATTTTTGGCCCACCCACAGGCAAACCCTCGATTTTTAAGCATAACCAGAAATGGGGCACTGAAGGGGAAAGAAAAGATGGCTCTTGGGGAATGAAATTACATTTTAATTTTTTTTAACGTTTAATTATGTAGAAATCGCTGAATATCAGATAAAGGCAACTGACCACCTTTATTTAGTATAGTCAGCTTTTCCAGAGATCCGTGGTGTGCAGCAAGCCTGCAAAGAGGCAAAGGGAGCGTGTCCCATCCTGCCCTCTGAACAATGCTCACACATCTTCCTCCCATGCAACGCCACCCTCCTCTGACCCTAGGTTGACACACCCTCATGTCAAAACCTTCTTTACGCCTGCCCTCTGCTGGCAAGCCTGCCAGGATTAGGAAATTTTGACTACTTTAACTTATTCAAAAGACAACTTTTAAAGCCAGACAGAGAAAGGACATGTAATGAACTATTAACTGGAATATATAAATTAAGACATTTAAACAAAATGGGGAGAGGAAGGGGGGCACCCCTAGTGAAATATGGCACTTTTAATGTAAAAATGCACATTCGTCTATTCTATTGCCTGCTCGCTCACGGCAGGGGAGTGCCAAACTTTATATTTTAGCTTGCCTAAGAGAACAACCTGTATTACTGTTGGGCATCTTGCCTTCTTTTGCTCACTCTCCAGGGAAAGCATGTTGGCGCATTTTCAATAAAACACCTTCTTAGCACTAATGGGCCACTGTTCCCATTTCAGTGGTCCCTAAGGTTTCACGATACAGTATATTTAGCTGACTCGCAGTTTGAGTTTTCTTCTGGCATTCCTAAGATACACAAAATGGAAAGAGAAAAAAAAAAAAAAAAAAGCAAAAGAAGAGTACTTGCTCATCCTTTGTTCAAACAGTCAACTTTGAGACTGATTAGCTGGTAGGACTTACACAAAACAAGGGCACTCTCGGGCCCTCTCCCCTGCTACGCGAACCCTCCGCGCACGTGTGGGCCAGGCTCCCAGCTAAAGGAGGGCTCTGGGCATTAGAGGTAAATTTCCGCAGCAGCGTGCTGGGGTTTAACAGTGCAACTCCTGTCAGTGTCAATGGGAAGCACGAGGCCTGTACAAATCCCTGCATACCATTTCAAAAATATATCTCCAAGACGGGAAAATGAAGCTTAGCAGTTGCAACCTCAAAAGCATTCAGGAAGTAGCACTCTTGACAGCGCTTTAGATGCCGAGTAAATGCTCTTATAAAGAACACCCAATCCAGCCGACAATAAATCTTACACCGGGGAAGCCAGCACAGGGCTGTGGAATCCCCTCCAAGATAATTGCCTTCCACACTGTGTGGCATAGAAACCGCTACACAGAAAACATTTTCTGGGGCTCTGCAGCTTGCTATGGCTTGCTTTGCTTTCCTTAATAGTCACCGATTACACAGACGCTCACACCCTATCTTTAAGAGTGACCATATAAAAGCCTCAAGGTTCGTCTCCTTTTCTAGAAAAAAACGTTGCAAGGCCAGTTCTAGTGGGGAGGGGGTGGGAGAGGGAGGTTGAGAACAGATGTATGTAAGAACTCAGGAATGGAATCTGACACAGGCATCCAGGTGAGCAACCCTGGGTGTCTCCACTTTCTAGTCTTTGATGGTTCATGTAGTTTCCAGACAGCTCCAAGTACTGGAGCTCATCTACAGGCCGCTGAAGCGGTCAGCACATCTTTTCTAGTCCACAGTGGCCTCAAGCAGGCTGTTTAACTCAGATAGTACAGGAATACTAGATATGACTTAGGATTCTATTAACGACTTTGTCAGGAATAATAGTGTGATTGTGGGCAAGTCACGTCACCTCTCTGTGCCTGCACATTTCAGCTAAACAAAGAGGAAGATGGATGAGATCTCTCTATAATTTCTTTTTTTTTCTTTTCTTTTTTTTTTTTTTTTTTGAGACGGAGTCTCGCTCTTGTCACCCAGCCTGGAGTGCAATGGTGCATCTTGGCTCACTGCAACCTCCACCCCCTGAATTTAAGCGATTCTCTTGCCTCAGCCTCCCAAATAGCTGGGATTACAGGCACCTCCCACCATGCCTGGCTAATTTTTGTATTTTTAGTAGAGATGAGGTTTCACCATGTTGTCCAGGCTAGTCTCAAACTCCCGACACCTCAGGTGATCTGCCTGCCTCAGCCTCCCAAAGTGCTGGGATTATAGGTGTGAGCCACTGCGCCCAGCCTCTATATAGTTTCTTTAACAACAACAACAACAACAACAACAATGACGATGACAACAACAACAACAGCAGCTACCATTACTGCTATCATTACACCTATCATGTACCAGGTGTACATTTTACATTAGCAAAGGACTAATCTCTAGGTATTTTCTGCTTACAATTAGTATCCTACATAAAACTACCAGAAATAGGGCTGGGTGCAGTGACTCATGCCTATAATCTCAGTGACTCAGGAGGCCGAGAGAGGAGGATCAGTTGGGGCCAGGAATTCAAGACCAGCTAGGGCAATGTAGCAAGACCCTGTCTCTAAAATGTTTTTAAAAATTACCCAGGCATGGCATGCATCTGTAGTCCTAGCTACTCCAGAGGCTGAGGTAGGAGGACTGCTTGAGCCCTGGAGGTTGAGGTTGCAGTGAGCCCTGATCACGTCATTGCACTCTACTCCACAGCCTGGGCAATAAGAGTGAGACCCCATCTCTACAATGAATGAATGAAACCAGAACCACCAGAAATATGGTTTAAAATTATAAATAGGATTTTAGAGTTCAATAATCTCAAACACTGTCATGTGTACAATGAGTCAGGGAACAACAACCAAAAAAAATGTTTTTTGGGAAAAACCCAAAACCTTTACTGGGATGTTCTCTAGGTCATAAGCCCCATGAAACATCAACAACCTGTAGTACATACAGTAAGTCACATACATGCTTTAAGACTTGGTAGATTTAGTTGACGGGGTCAGATGAAGACTCTCAAACAACTTGACTTCTAAACATATTTATGTTTTTTTGTGCTTGTGACTTTTTCATCCTCTTCCTTAACCACTTTGGTTCTTTTATTTCAACCATGTCTGCTTTCACCAAAAAGATTTCTGACTATCCAATCCAGCCTCCCAAACCACTTGCTTGCTTCTGTTGGCTGCATATTGGGAAGGAGAGATGAGTTTTAAGCATCAGGTGGCTGCTACTGATGGGGGGTGCCTTTTCCATCTCCGACTGAAGCCACAGCTAAGGTTTAGATTGGATTGCAAGGGACATTTGGAAGAAAGAGTTATCTCACAGAGACATCAGACCCCTTTTGTATTAATAGTTTAATAACGTTTTGTATTAATAGTTTAATAACGTCTTGAGAAAATGCATACAGAAATGCAGTCTAGCCTGCAGGCCAATTATTTATTTTTTATTATTTCAAATGGCATTTCATCCTTCATGAAGAAAAGCAGTAGATGAAGCAGGAAGCTTTCAGGTCATATAGAACTTCCCTCTTTTCAAACAAATAAGGCATTGTGTTTGAACAATAGGAGGAATGTCTAATTGATCTTAATTAAATTCAGTGATGTCCAATTTTTGAGATGGGTCAGAACACATCTATGTAATGTCACAACCCAACAGACCAGACCTTTGAAATCAGGGCGCGCTGTGGTTAACTGTTCTCTGACACCCTTTTTCATCCAGTCACCATTCCACTGGGCTACTAACTTATTCTTCCCTCTAACTTTGTTCTCTGCTTATACCCTTCTCTATGCCTCATGTGAATCCTGACCTCTTCCTGCCTTGGGGCTTGCATTTTAACAACAGCAACAGCAACACCCCTTATCTCTGAAGTTTGCAAAGCCCTGTGAACATTCTTACCACAACCTATGAAACAGGAATCCTATAACCTCCACTGCACATAGAGAAGGCTACCTGGAGTTTGAAGCAGAAGAGATGTGAGTTTGAACCCAGTATTTGTTACTCATCAGCAATGTAGGTGAGTTGCAAAAGTTTATATTATCCGCATTTCCTCATTTGTAAAGTGGGAATGATTATCTGCCTCAGAGTAGATAGATGTTTCTGTTATTATTTTCTGAGGTGGTGTCAACTTCTAAATTAATGCCTCCTGATTTGAGAGCATCGGTGTGAATATTTTACCCAATGTATGGCAAGTACACAGTGTCTAGCAAACCCTCCAATGTTGTTCACGGTTAGGGGACTCGTCTGAGGTCCTTTAGCTGGTGAATGGAAGAGCTGGGATGTGACTGTGTCCTCCAGGGCTCAGTTTCCTGCATTAGGGACCCTCTTCATTTGCTGGTTAAGACAATGCTAAGGTAACAGGACCAGAGCCACTCATGAACAGGGAGGTACAGGAAATCCTCTAAAGAAGCCACCAATCACAAACTGGGAAGCACATACTGTGACCTTGGCACAGGATTTGACAAAGAAAGGGAAAATGAGGCAAGGGTTGGTGCCTGGTAACAAGATGGCTGAGAAATACAGCAATACTTATGGGAATGTGTGATGCATTTGGCATTTCCTATAAAAGTGTTTAATCCTCCAAACAACCCTATGAAGTAGGTATTATTATGCCCACTTAACAGATAGATAAACTGAGGCTCTAAGAGCTTACATTATTATTATTATTATTTGAAATGCAGTCTCGCTCTGTCACCCAGGCTGGAGTGCAGTGGTGCGATCTTGGCTCACTGCAACTTCCGCCTCCCGGGTTCAAGTTATTCTCCTGCCTCAGCCTCCCCAGTAGCTGGGAATACAGGTGCCTGCCTCCATGCCTGGCTAATTTTTGTATTTTTAGTAGAGACAGGGTTTCACCATATTGGCCAGGCTGGTCTCAAACTCCTGACCTCAGGTGATTCACCCACATCGGCCTTCCAAAGTGCTGGGATTACAAGTGTGAGTCACTGTACTCGGGCCGCTTAAATTATTTAACCAGTATCTTGAAGCCAGTCAGTGGGGTGTTGGGACTTGAATGACTCCAAAACAAGGCTTCTATCCCATATGCCAATCTGGAGACGAGGCTTGGGGGTAAAACTAAGCCTGGGAACAAAGGGGCTAGTTCAGTCTTACTCCCATGGAAAATAAATGTGACCAAGTGTCACTGATTAGTCAGCATAATGGAAGCTAAAATAACACAAAGTTAAAATTCTGATGTCCTCTTTGATTCTTACAGGAATCCACAGTGACAACCCACAACTGGGCTGGCTGTATGCAGGAGTGGGAAGATCGAGGGAGTGAGACCAGTGGTTCACGCATTCTTTTTGAGTTACTTCTCGATTAAGCAGTTTCTTATACTCCCATCTCCACTGCTAGAAACAGAGACAGACGGACACCGATGATCTTCTCTCATCTCCTTCTGACACATGACTGAGCAGCCTCAGTGCCCGAGTTCTCCTGGTAATACACAGTGTCTCAGATGTAAACATGAAACATCAGGGTGGCGGAGCTTATTTGGTCTCTAATCATAAAAGGCAGGGAGAGAATTCAGCGTGGTGACTGCAGAGACACTGCCATCAGTTCTGATCCTGGTGATACTATTCTCTGGCTGTACATTTAGTAAATTGCTGGTTTCTATAGACTTCAGTTTCCTCATCTATAAAAAAGAACTAATCCTAGTACTTCACCCACACAAGGTTTAAATGAGATAAAACAGATCAGTGGCTGGCACACAGTAAGCACTTAAAATGCTTCCTAATGTGTCATTATTACTATTACTACATAACCACTTTTCCTTCAGTTTCTTCCTTTTGCTATAATGAAATTACAGAAGCCGAAACTTATTTTAGTTCCTTAGACTTCTTATTTTTTTGTGCTGTAGGTACTGTTGATCCTCACTCCAAAATTTAACTCAGCAGCGGCAGCTCCTTCAGCCAAACAATGGAAGAAGACATTTGATTGTTTTGTTTTTTAACCAGGGTTACTAGATCAAGAGTCATCTTTTAAGAGGCAAAATAGCAGTCCCACTTAAATCTCGAGGTTACTGGTATGCTACACACCCCAACCAGTTCATCATTTGCATGTGGTGAAAGAGTATGGTGGTTTGCTAAACACTGAGCTCTCAAGGACCCAATGGGTTGTTTTTTTAAAAATAGTTAGGGTCTAACCCTGTCACCCAGACTGGAGTGCAGTAGCACAATTATGACTCACTGCAGCCTCAATCTCCTGGGCTCAAGGGATCCTCCTGCCTTAGCCTCCCCAGTAGCTGGGACCACAGATATGCACCACCAGGCCTGGCTAATTTTTTATTTTTCTTTTTTGTAGAGACAGGGACTCTGTATGTTGCCTAGGCTGGTCTCGAACTCCTGGGCTCAAGTGATCTTCCTGCCTCGACCTCCCAAAGGGCTGGGATTACAGGAGTGAGCCACAGTGCCAGGCCTTACTGAGATATTCTAAGGAGGGGTCTCTGCCCCAGTGTCAAGAACAATGAACTGTAGGTTGGCCAACATGAGATCTAATTTATGGAATCTTCGGCCTATATTTTTTCAATGTTTTGTTACTCACAGTGGAGTCTGTCTCCAGAAAGGCTGGCTTTCAGCGCAGTCCCAGCCACCCTGGCTCCAGAGAGGGCTCAGCTTGCACCCAAATAGCATCATAGTTTAACAGGCTGACTTTAAGATTATTTTTCAAGTTCTCAATACCCAACTAACTCAAAGAAAGAAATGGAAATATCTTTTCTTTTCTTACCATCATGTGATCATTTGCTGAATTAACAAACACGTAAATATGCAGACATCAGAAAAGAAAGCCTCCTACTTTGGCCTCAGGGAAAAGAGAACTTCTAGAATAAGACAAGAGTTACACTGAAGATGAAAGGATAATGCTCTGCCCTAGGGAGATGGACAGGCAGGACCGGGAAGGGCATTTGAGCTACTGGAATGGCACGTGCCAACATTCACATGGCAGACAACATGAGTCAGAATACCAGAGAATGTGAAGGATTTGGTGTGGCTGGGGTGATTATAATTCATGCTCCAGCTCCCTTCCTTTGAGATGAATAGTGTTTTTTCTTTTTCTTAATTTCACCTGTATTTCCTATCTCAAAAATTTACTTATCTCTTCCTCTTCTCATTCTTCCTGTTTTGAGCATGGTCTCTGTTCTTCTTTATTCATGTCATGTCCATGATTAACATGATCTCATCCAGCCTTGCCCTCAGCTGGGTCAAACACACATACATAGTTTTCCTCCAAGTTAGCAGAGTTTGGTGTTCTTTATTCCTATCCTGGCATGCTCTCAATGGTGACTGCTAAGCTTCTAAGCCAGAGATGTTTGAGTCAGTGGATCTCTAATACGTCTCTGAAATTTTTGAAGCGTTAATCTGACATTCACACAGGGAATGGGAACACATAAAGTTATGGAGCATGGGCTCATGGGTTAGATATTTCAGTCACCATGTGTTTAAATAATATCACATCAGACATGGTTATCTTATTATACAATTAAGTAGAACAAAACTTGAAGACAGCTCACATCCAAGCACGGGCAAACTTCTAAAACCTCAAGGACTTGTATGCTAATCCTTCTTAGATTTCTAGGAGAGGAAATAGAACTCTAACAAAAACGGCACAGTCAAGGCTACCATTGACTTTTCACATGTCACTCCCATTCTGCAGCAAGGTGTCAATCCCTGAACCCTGAGGTCTCTTTTTAGTGCACTCTCTCCTAAGGCAGCATCGCTGCACTGGAGTGAAGGTGGCTCTTGTTAATTTTTATTTACTTGTTCCTTATGAACTAAGTGGGGAGTGGGGGAAAAGACAGCTAAAGAACTGTTTATAGTACACTGAAACTGAATGTCATGAAAAGCAGAAAGGAGCCAAGTCTAAACAAAAAGTATTCCTCTATTAGGCAAAATTATCCTTTTTAACAGGAATGCACATACACACAAGGAGAAGAGGTCACTAACCTAGCCATCTTCCCATCCATGGCACTAAATTTGGGGTGTTCCCACTTCCCTGACTTCCTATAGCATTCACTCTCTGTGCTAGTCACTTCATCATTCCATTACATATTGAATTAGCTCATCAAACGCCATTGTACATAACCCTGTACATACCGCTCCTCAGCAAAGATTTCATGAATTTTATAAACAAATGAATAAACCAATGAATGAATGTTTTCTATTTTCTCTTCTTTCCCTTACTCCCCTCTCACCTCATCCCCTCCTGAGAAGCATTTATGTTTCCTGTGCATGTGTGTGTGTGTGTGTGTGTGTATATATATATATATATATTTTTTTTTTAGACAGAGTTTCATTCTTGCTGCCTAGGCTGGAGTGCAATGGTGCAATCTCAGTTCACCGCAACCTCCACCTTCTGGGTTCAAGCAATTTTTCTGCTTCAGCCTCCCGAGTAGCTGGGATTACAGACAGGCGCCACCATGCTCATTTAATTTTGTATTTTTAGTAGAGGCAGGGTTTCTCCATGTTTGTCAGGCTGCTCTCGAACTCCCGACCTCAGGTGATCCGCCCGCTTTGGCCTCCCAAAGTGCTAGGATTACAGGCGTGAGCCACCATGCACGGCCTCCTGTGCATATTTTCTCTAAACTGTAAGCTCTGAGAGATGGATTGTGTGCTCTTTCTTCTTTCTCCACCTGTGGTGCATTTCACATAGTGTTAAGGAAAAAGTAATTAAGTCCTTGCTAAATAGTAGCATCTCTATACATAAGACAAGCATTCAATGAGAAGAGAAGCATCCCTATATTGCCATGTTTAGAGACTAAAATCTTGTTGATGATGATTTTATGACTGAGTGACCTCATCATATGCAAAAAGGGCATTTGTATACAGCAATCAATGATTAGACTCTTTGAAAACTAAAAAACAAAACAAAGCTGGGTACAAACCATGATTCAGAGATTACACAAATAACAAATGTCATTTTATGGCTGTGAGTAAACTTGGATGACTTACCCTAATACAACTGTACCTACTAAAGGTAGACAGCTATCCAGGGTTTTTAAAAATCATCTGTCTTTCATTTCTCTTGCTAATTTTTTTTTTTTTTTTTTTTTGAGACGGAGTCTCACGCTGTTGCCCAGGCTGGAGTGCAGTGGCGCGATCTCGGCTCACTGCAAGCTCCGCCTCCCGGGTTCCCGCCATTCTCCTGCCTCAGCCTCCTGAGTAGCTGGGACTACAGGCGCCCGCCACCGCGCCCGACTAATTTTTTGTATTTTTAGTAGAGACGGGGTTTCACTGTGGTCTCGATCTCCTGACCTTGTGATCCGCCCGCCTCGGCCTCCCAAAGTGCTGGGATTACAGGCTTGAGCCACCGCGCCCGGCCGCTAATTTTGTCAAATGAAAAGAATTCTTCTGAATGGACGTAAGACTGGAAGGGCACGAAAAGCAGTTTTTCTAAACTGCTGACAATACCAGCACATCGTGCAACTAGATAACGTTGCCCAAGGAGCTTCCACTTCATTTTGTTTTCCCTCCAATGGCTCTTCACTGATGCAGCTAAGAAAGAGAAGGAGGAGGAAAGACCCACAGGAAGACTGCAGCCCAGACTTCACTGGAGCCACTAGTCATAAATAGTGGCAACTTTAACCCTTCTCCTTGGAAACAGAAGAGCTAGTGTGACCTCTGCTTCTCTTTCGTTACCTGGATTCTGGGAACTGCAGATTTAAGAACTAAGTTCATCCCAACAGTGAATGCTATGGAACTCCTGCACGGTAACAACTCGCCCGCTTCCTACCACGCCCACTCACAGTTTGGTTTTGCCCCTTCCTGCTAAAGTCCTAAACAGGTTCTGGTTTTGTTTAAAGCATGTAGCTAGTATTTGGTAAGTGACGGGCAAGGCCACCCACTCTGTCTTGCCCCTGCGCCCCTCCAAATAGAGTGCCCAGAAATGAGCATGGCGGGACAGGTGTCTGCCCCTCTAGTCCAGAGGAGGACAGAAGTCCAACTCCTCATTATTCTATTAATGCAGTCTAAAGTCCTTGCCCCTGCTCCCCACCTAGGTCTCAACTTGCTCCTACTGGTGTTACAATCATGCCTCACTAATCGTCACATGAACCGCTGTTAAGTTAGAGTTCTTCACTCTATGCTAGTACCGTGGTATGGGCTTTGCATTCATGTCCATTAATCATCTTTTTCATTTTGATCGAGAATTTCAGCCTGCTGAGACTTTGTTTAAAAAAAATCTTGATTTTTCATCTCAGCATATTAACTCTTCCCCATCCTCCCTCGACAGAGACAATTTATATTATCTCTAAATGTCTTGGATCATATTCATCTGAGAGATACTGTGATCAGTTTTCTAAATGTGTGCATTCCAATGTTTCACAACATCTAAACTGGGGTGCTATTGTCATTATTTGACAATTAAGACGACCTGTTCACATCAGGGCTCACTCTCATTTATCACCTACTCCTGGCGTGGGGTTATTCCTGTACTTATTACCTGTACTAAGAGAGGTCCGGCCCTGCCTCCTCCTGCCACCTTCACTCAGCACCCAGCACAGTGCCTGGCTCTCAGCAGAGGCTTCATTGACAAAAATTTTTGAATGCACAGATGAGCGAGCTTACTTAATCTTTACCATAACCCTATGAAGATTCTATTTTCAGTCTACATTTTATAGATGAGAAAACTGAGGTCTAGAAACTTAAATAACTCACTCAGAGGTAGGCACCTGTTACACAGAACCAGCATTTAAAAATAATGTCTAGAATGTATAAACAACATGCACAAGACATGCCAATTGCTCATTTCAGAGCAGGACCCCCAAATCAGGTCTTGTGCTTCTCTTTCTTGTGAATCACTAGTGTGGACCATACCTCTCCAATCACCTCTTCTACCAGCTTTCTGTTTCTCTTTTCTGCAGAAACAGACGTAGCTAAAGAAATTTCCAAATTAAAACCTGGCAATGGTTTCTATATTCTTGTTTCCTAAACCTATAAATCAAAACTGTCTAAACAGGTCATAAATGTTCCTCAGCAATATAATGGGAAAAGTTCTGATTTATAGTGCCGGTAGAATAATTTTAAATAATTACATAAGAGTTTTGAAAAAATGCAATTAACACCTTTAATTTTTTGAGATGAAAATGAATCTCTGGAGATGACTGTTCCCATACATAAAGATAGCCAGTTAAAAAATAAAAATAAAGCTACAAGATGCAACTGTGTCTGAAAGATCCTATGGAGACAGAGAATAGGAGCCACTGTTTACAATGGGAATTCACTAGCGTGACCACATCAATAAATGTTTAACTTTGTCACATTATTACACAATAACAACACAATCATCAAATGTACTACTGAACATCACAATTAAATCACCAAATAAACATCTTATTTCTATTCAGCCCCAGCTGATGGCTTTCTGCCTCTGTACTGCTTTGACACATCCTACCACACTGTCCTTTGGAACACTTCAAATCCACCTACCTGCTCTCGCAAATCTGGCCAATGTTCTTTCCTTCCTCTATCTCTTCATTTGTGATTCATCTCCTTCAGAATCCAACCTTCTACAGATGAAGTCACTCCAAGCATTCATCCTTAACCCTAATTTCCCTGGGTACCAAAGAGAGTCTTACCATCTCCGAATTTCCTTCTTCTGGCTTAGCAAGCAGTAGTAGTTATGATTTTACTCAATGAACCCATTTCTCAAGCGCACTTAAGATACTAATCTTTCTCTTTTGTCTCTCACTGGGTGATCTTCACTTTGGCTCATTCTACCAGCACTTTGTCTGAAACCTTTACCTCCACAGGAATTTCAACTCTGAAAGTGGCACAAGGAGGCAACCTCAGAGTAAACTAATTTTTTAAGTATACACTGCTTAATGCTAACTGTTCTGCATGTGTCCAGGTTTACCTTGGATACAACACTAAACAAGAATGAAGCAGAACTTGACTTTCCTCAGGGCTCCTTCAGATCCAGTGGGAATCTGAAAAGTGTTCTAACACTCCATAATTCAAACATTGAAATGGTCCAAGGTATCTCCCCAGTTCTTTCCAGCTCAGTAATTACACAAAGAGAACCCTCAGCCTCAGCCATTCTCCTGGTCATCAGAATTAAGAAGAAGACATAGAATCACAGAAACTGTGATCTGGAATAGATTTAGCGATCATCTTAATCCCACCCCCTCATTTTCCAGATGAGGAAACTGATGCCCAGGAGGGAAAAATGAAGAGCCAAAGGTCATACCTCTAAATAGTTACAGGCAGAACCGAGAGCAGAACCTCAAACCTGTGACTCCTTATTAAACATTCTTTCCACTGCTTCATGCCACTAGACAAGGAAGATACATGAGGAACCACAAAACTAAAATAATCAGCCTCCAACCCTTTGAACTGTTTTGGCTGGGGGATATGTAGGGAGAAAACAGTCTTTCTGTATTTGCTGGAAGGAGCAGTGCTTTTTATTTCCACTACAAATTATGAATGAAAAATACACCTAAGTATTACTCACCAAAGGCACCAGATAAGATTTAAGTCATGTTCCGTGGTCATTCACATTTCACTTGTCTACTATGTAGCTTGATTTTGTCATTAACCCAGGGCTGAACTGTCCACACTACTACATGAACCCAGGACTAGAACTGTACACACTACTAGTCACACATGGCTATTTAAATTTAAATCAATTACACTTAAATAAAATAATTTAGTTCCTCTAACATATTATCCACATTTGAAGTGCACAATAGCCAATATGGCTAGTAACTACCATGCTGCAAAGTGCAGACACAGAATAGACAGTGCTGGGCTGGGCGCGGTGGCTCACGTCTGTAATCCCAGCACATTGGGAGGCCAAGGCAGGCAGATCACTTGAGGTCAGGAGTTTGAGACCAATCTGACCAACATGGTGAAACCCTGTCTCTACTAAAAATACAAAAATTAGCTGGGCGTGGTGGCGCATGCCTGTAATCCCAGCTACTCAGGAGGCTGAGGCAGGAGAATTGCTTGAACTTGGGAGGCGGAGGTTGCAGTGAGCCGAGACTGCACCACTGCACTCCAGCCTGGGCAACAGAGCAAGGGTCTGTTTCAAAAAAAAAACAAAACAAAACCAAGAATAGATGGTGCTGATGTCTAGAACATACTAGTCTGTGAAATGGGCATGGGTGTATATGAAAGCAATCAGCAACCACATAAATTATAAGTTTGCAAACACCACATGTTCTCACTCATAAGTGGGAGCTGAACAATAAGAACACATGGACATGGGGAGGGGAACGTCACACACTGGGGCCTGTCAGGGGGTGGAGGGGTAGGGGACGGAGAGCATTAGGAGAAATACCTAATGTAGGTGATGGGTTGATGGGTGCAGCAAATCACCAGGGCACGTGTATACCTATGTAACAAACCTGCACGTTCTGCACATGTAACCCCAGAACTTAAAAGTATAATAATAAAAGTAAAAAGAAAACAAATGAAAATTATAAGTTTGATATATAAACTTTTTACAGTATAAAGGGACTGCAGAAATATTCCAGAGCAACTTTTTCTGGTTTCCAATGAAGGAACTGAGTCCTAAGACATTTATTTATACTGCACTCCCAAGCTATATAGGCAGTTAGTTCCAGGTTTGGGATTAAATGTCGAATTGTCCAAATCTAGGAAGTGATTTTTCCGCTAACCAGCTGACTGGCTGAACAATATGGCTAGCAATATGATATGGCTCATCCGCTTTAAGATAAGGGACAAAATGTCTATATAGCACCTACTCCTCCATCTTCTAAAAGGAAACTGAGTCGCAACAAGTTACTCCTTACCTATTCTGGATCTCCGTGGTTTCAAGGGAGCCAGCGCCATCCAGGGGAATGCAGGGCTGGATACAATGCTAGGTCTCACTGATCTAGTTTGAATAGATGTCCCCACCAAATCTTGTGTTGAATTGTAATCCCCAGTGTTCAAGGTGGGGCCTGGTGGGAGGTATCTGGGTCACAGGGGCAGATCCCTCATGGCTTGGTGCTGTCCTTGTGACATGAGTTCCCCTGAGATCTGGTTAAGTGTGTGCCCCCGACCCCCAAATCTCTCTCTCGCTCCTGCTCTTGCTATGGGACATGCTGGCTCCCCCTCTGCCTTCCACCATGAGCAAAAGTTCCCTGAGGCCTCCCCAGAAACTGAGTAGATACTGGCACCATGTTAATGTGGCTTGTGTAACCATGAGCCAAATAAACCTGTTTTCTGTATAAATTACCCAGCCTCGGGTATTTCTTTATAGTGATACAAGAACAGCCTAACACACTTACCAATCAGCACATCCCCTCCCTTCTCCACAACGACTGGTTCATGTATAGATAAGTGACCCAAGTCACTCACTTGGTTCAAGGACTTTTGCTGGGATTACTGAGCAAGAGATACTCGTTCCGAGGGGTTGCCAAGCTGTAAATATGTGAAGCAGGGACTCTTATAAGCCCTCTGGCCTCAGCAAGGGAAAAAACCTGGCAAAGAACGGAGCCAATAGGAAAGAAACAAAACAGAACAGAACAATTGGAACAGACCCTTCCTGATGACATTACCTGAGTGCCTGGTTCCAGCTGGGTCTGAGGCCAGGCTAACCCTTGAACTTTTAGGCTCTGTAAGCGTACACACTCTCTCACCCCAACCTTTCATCACTTGCCAGTCTGGGCTGGGTTTTGACATTTGCATGGGAAAAGGTCTTGACTAATACAGGTACCTCCTTCCATAAGAAGATTAGGAAGTGGTCATAGTGTAACACTTCCAAACAACCTAGAAAAGTGCTGCCTGAGGGAAACCCCAAATTACAAGGCACACCATTGCAGCTGCAAATCTTTGTTCATCTGATGCCATTCTGGGAGGGATTCCCCAAGTCAACCCCAACTGTACACGGCCTGTCCCAGCCATGCACCATTCACTAGGTTTCAGTTCACCACCTGTGCATTTTTTTTTCGATCATCCCAATTCACAAATTTCTTACAAGCGTACGCCTGCAACATCACTTTGAAATTCAGTAAAGTATCTCTATTCACTAAGCCCTGGGAATTTCTTCAAGCCATTTTCACCCTCTAAAAAAATAATAAAGAAATCCCCTCAAAGTCTTATGATGACCATACTATTAAGAGTTCTCAGTCCAATGGGTTTTCACTCAAAATTCTTTCAATGTGTGTGGTTTTTTTTTTTTCTTTACCCCCAAAAACAAACTCTACAATGATTCACTGATTGCTCACCCATGGCTTTGTTTCTCCTTTTTCCTGAATCTGATAAGTTTATTTTTTGTTCTTGATCCACTCTGCCAAATTATGATAATCTCACTTTCACAGAGTCTGATAATAAATGATTTTAAAAAATTCATTAGCAACTATTTTATTGTAATACATACATTCTGGCGAAATAAACATTTTTCTTCATGGTGGCCTCTTTCAAGTTACATGACTGAAATCACTTACTGAAACGAGGCATGTTAAAATATAGAATAGATTTTTCATGAATAACCTCCCCTTGCATAGTTAACACTATTTTTACAAGTCTTTCCTTTCTCCTAAATAAAAGGATTTTTTAAAATAAATAATTGGTGGCCAGGCGCAGTGGCTCACGCCTGTAATCCCAAAACTTTGGAATGCTGAGGTGGGGGAATCACTTGAGCCCAGGAGTTCGAGACCAGCCTGTGCAACATGGCAAAACCCCGTCTCTACTAAAAACACAAAAATTAGCTGGGCATGGTGTTGGGTGCCTGTTAATCCCAGCTACTAGGGAGGCTGAGGCACAAGAGTTGCTTGAATAAATAAACAAACAAACAAATAAATCATTGTTTAAATATATGGATTTGGGCATAAAATAGTCATTCCTTATTAGTGGCTCTTCATTTCTTTCACTCAAAGAAATTTGCCAAAATCCACTCATTTCTATGCATTTTCTGTCCAGCTCCTTAACAGCTTGCAAATACTTTTTTTCTTCCATGTAGCTTTTTGCTTTTCTTTTCTGAGATGGGGTCTCACTCTGTTCCCCAGGCTGGAGTGCAGTGACACAGTCACAGCTCACTGCAACCTCAACCTCAAGGTCAAGCAATCCTCCCACGTCAGCCTCCTAAGTAGCTGGGACTCCAGGTGCATACCACCACATTCAGCTAATTTCAAAAAAAAATTTTTTTTGTAGCGATGGGGTCTCCCTATGTTATGCAGGCTGGCCCTGAACTCCTGGCTTCAAGCAATTCTCTTGCCTTGGCCTCCCAAAGTGCCTCACATTACAGGTGTGAGCTACTGCGCCAGGCCCCACTTAGCTTTTTTACTTCAGCCCATTAATATTTAATATCCCAAAGTTTCATTTATTTTCCTGTTACTATGAAATTCCAGGTGAAGATTACTGGGCTCCTATGGCTTCTGCTTTTTACTCTTAAGGAATATTATATTAGAATCATCAACAACAATCCAGTGAAATTCTAATAACATTATTAGCACTTTTTCTTAAGCGTGTGTCACATGCTGGTTGTCTCTAGCTGGGTGCTTTATGTCCAAGTTTTCATTTGGTTCTTGTGTGGTGGGTATCATTTACAGCCTTTTTTTTTTTTTTTAAATGTGAGTCTCACTCTGTTGCCAGACTGGAGTGCAGTGGTGTGATCTTGGCTCACTGCAATCTCCGCCTCCTGGGTTCAAGTGATTCTCCTGCTTCAGCCTCCTGAGTAGCTGGGACCACAGGCACATGCCAACACATCCAGCTATTTTTTGTATTTTTAGTAGAGACAGGGTTTCACCATGTTGGCCAGGATGGTCTCGATCTCTTGACCTCGTGATCTGCCAGCCTTGGCCTCCCAAAGTGCTGGGATTGCAGGCGTGAGCCACTGTGCATTTATGGACGTTTTATAGACAAGGAACAAAGTTTTCTATTTTGCCCAAGGTCACGGTGGCAGGTCAGGATTCAAACACGAACCCTTAGTTTCTAAAGCCTAAAGAGATTTTGGAAGACATGGCTGAAAATTCTAATAATGGAACTGCAAATATCGGACTGAAATCCATCACAACTGAATTCTTTGTAGCTGTAAACCTGAAACCAGTGTCTCATGTTGGCAACTGGCCTCGCCCATCTTTTATCCTTGGGCAAGAGGCAAAAAGAAAGCTCTGCCCTCTTTCAGACCGTGCCCATTACAGTTCTGGCTGACTTATCTAGGACTGCTAGTTAATTTCATATTAAGGAAATCTGTGAGTGTCCCATAAAAGGGGATCTTTTCTCATTCTTGCTTATGTCACAAAACCATATACAAACATCATTATCATGCAATATATTGGGGGGAAAGGGAGCACATTTGATAAGTGTCATGGTAATTTTATTCTTCGGGAATCTGGGATTGCTGTTGCCTTTTCTAATCTCCAGTGTCTCTAGCTGGTCCAGAGATAAGGGCTCCCATCCCAGGCTAGAGACTACATCTCTAATTTCCCCAAGTCCGTCAATGAGGGGCAGGGACTGAAATTCCAAGTTCTGTCTTGCGGGATATTTTCCAGGAATGCCTCTCTTCCAAATCATCAGCGACATTTAACATGACCTTGGGCAGCAAACTTCTGCCCCAGAGGAAAGCGGAAAACCAATTTATGTAAAATTAAAAGCGATTCGCTTGATCCATCACTTGCTTCCACTCTGGCCTACTTTCAACTGTAACACATTCAGCTGGTTTTACGGGCCACCTCTTTGTCCTGCACTGGGGCATAGAATCTATCTATGCACAACCATGAAGAATAAACATTACAGAGAAGATAATGACTTTGGAAGCACCGGGCATCCTACCCAAACACAAGCTACATGTGTGTTCACAGATGGAAACTAACGGCTGTTTACCCTGAAGGCCCCATAAGAAAAATGCAGTCACCTTTACAGTGAAATGCAACTTACTATTCAACATGCAACAAAGTGAGATAAAGAGAGGGCTGGGGACTGAATTCCAACAAAGAGCTCTTATAGGACCTTGGATTTCCTCGGGACAGTCCAGACCATTCAAGAGCTGTGCAGGCCCTGAATAGGTGAGCTGCACAACTGATGCCATCAGAAGACCAAGGTAGGAAAAGGGTTGCAGGTTAGCTCAGTTCTTTGCTGGGTGGGTCAGAGAACGGAACTCGTGTGACATCATTTCGTGTCTTGCTCTGGAGGTGCACTTAGCAAAGCCAGAAATCCAATGTTAATTAATCAAACAACAACAAAAAACAATACAGGTTTTGTCTGGCAAAGGATTATGCAACATATTAATGTAAACGGCATCGAGCTGCACCAGAGGTACTCTGACTATTTCCTGGATGCAACAAATAAGGGCACGCATTCCTTGTCAGTGCGACACAAAATGACAACAAAAGTCATCCAAGGTTTCCTGTTGAGAGATGCCAGCTGGTATTGACAAAAGCTTAAGAGTGTCTTTCTGAGACCTCTGTGGTTTAGCACTTTGTCAAAACAGGATACTATTTAAATTAAAAATTTACTGATTCAAGTTCAGAAAAACCCTACTTTGCTGTTTTTATAACCAAATTTGTGGGTGGGGAAACTTTGACCTTTATTTTTTCTTTTTTTATGACACCTTATATGGGTCTGAGAAGGTACTATATTTAGCAGGCTAGATTTGAGAACTAAGGTATCTAAGCAAGATGACTATCACTTTCTATGAATTACTGTACATGTGAAATCATGGGCTTGTTATATTATGCAAAAGCGACTCATGTGAAACAAACAAAAATACCTGTTTGCATGTATAACTTTTGTAAAATCTTTGTGGGGAGAAAAAGGGGAAATACACACTAGACTAGGCCACAGCATAATGTATCTCCCATGTGAATCTGGCTTAGTGTGCAAATGTATGTTTTTAGAGAACGCTACGCCAGGGCTATAAGACTATGGTCAGGAAAGCAAAGCTAATGGTCAAAAATAAGCAGTGTAGTGGTGAGAACCAAGGTGCAGGGGAATAGATGGAGTCTCCAGAAATAGAGAAAGAGCAACCAAGCTTGTTTCTGACTGGGGGCTCTGACACTTGCTCTTCCCCGAACCTGAAACATTCTTCCCTAGATATTTGAAGGCTCAATTCCTCACTCAATCAAGTTCTCTACTCAAAGATCATTTCCTCAGAGTCCTTCCCTGGCCAGCCAGTCTAACATGGGACTGTTATCACCACAGTGTATATCTTAATCCACTTTGTTTTCTTACAGATTTTATCATCACACAACATGTGGTGATATGTTTTTTTTGTTTGCTTACCAGTTTAATGTCCCATAAGAATGTAATCTCCATGAGGTCAGGGACCCTGGCTGCTTTCTCTGCTGCTCACTCAAGGTGCTTGGTAGAGTGTCTAGGTCAAGATAACCACACAATAATTTGGCAGATGTTTGTTGACAGGGAATCTCATGAAGTCTGTTTGAGTTGCATAAAGGATCTCATTATTTTTCTTGAACTTTGACCCATCTAGCTAACTATTTATGGGAAAGGTACTAACAGTCATTCCAATGATGTCAAAGACTTCTGAGACACCAGAGATGTAGTTAGATATAAATATTAAACTACTTATTTTGCCTTAAAATCACTCTGAGATTATCTTCAAAGGTCTTACAGCTTTGAGAATATGCAACTTCCCATTGTTTAGAGGGAAACGCTGGAGGAAATTTGGATAATTTGAGAAAGAAATTGAACTCACCAAAATCTTAGTGCAGTTCATCTCTTTTGTCAATCTCTCTTTCTTATTAGTAACAGGCAAATCTTTTAGTGAAGTGAATAATACTTTGGCCAATGACCTTGAGCCAAGAGTATACCAGTGCTCAGGCCACGTTTTGACTTTTCTTCCATCCAACATAGCTGAAGGATATGACACTTTATAAACAATTACACGGACTCGCTCTCACTCTGATTCTAAATAGTGATAATGAGGAGGCTGGAATCAGTGGCACCCAACCTCCCAGACAACCCCCAAAGATTCTCACCATTTGGTATTCATGCCTTGGATAGTCCCTTCCAACACCATGTCAGGGCTGGTCTCTGTGACCAATAAATATGGCAGAAATAATGGTATGTAATTTCCAAGGCTAGGTCACAACTTGGAGCACTCTGGGAAAAGCCAGCTGCCACATCATGAGGGCACTAAAGTCACACTATGGAGAGGTCCACATCCTGAGAACTCGAGGCCTCCTGCCGACAGCCATGTGAGCGAGCCATCCTGGAAGTGGCTCCCCAAGCCCCAGTCATGCCCCAGCCTCACATTTTGACTGTAATCTCATGAGATGCTATGAGTCTGAACCACCCAGCTAAGCTACTCCCCTATCTCTGACTCACAGAAAGTGTGTAAAAGAATAAATGTTTAAATTGTAAGACACTAAGGTTTGGAGTAAATAACAGAGTATCCAAATCTGATCATGAGGGCAAGTGCGTGTCACCTGGTCTAGTACACACTTTCGTCCTGCAGGAACACTGTTCCCTGCCCCATTGTTGCCACATGGGGATCACCACTACACACAGTCCTAGTTGAGAAAGAGGAACTCTAATTTTCACAAGGCAGCCAGTTTAAAAAGACACCAGTCTATAATCAGGGTGCAAAGATAAAAAGAATCAAGAATTCCAAAATGCCTGGGCTCTAGCTGGGCCACTGTCGAGTGCTGTTGCCTTTGAGACTCTCAGGTGCCTCTGTTCTTGAAACCTTGAGCCATCAGAAGAGGGACAGATAGCAGACAGGCAGGCTACTGAAACGAGTTGAAGTCCATGGCAAGGTGGGAAGGGGCAGCATTTCTCTGCTCCAGATACCTGGTGCTATGTATATTGCTTTAACTTGTGATTTTTTTTTTTTTTGGAGATGACAGAAAATGAGATTTTAATGGGAAATCTCCAGATTTTTAAATCTTTGCAAAGAAAAAGAAAGCCTTCAAGGAGTTCAAACTCAAAAAAAAAGGTTAAACGTTGTGTGCATAAACAGAACAGTATCTAGCCTGCAGGCCATCAGTTTGCAATCTCTAACGCGGATTCAATTCCTTGCTTTCTTCAACCTTGCTCACATCATAAAATAAATCTCTCAATTCCTATTTTCAAGAAATTTCATTTTCTAAGCTTCTTTCACATGTTTCTTGGACATTCCCGTGTTTTTCAACTAAACAGCACTTTCCTGTTTGTAACAGAGTTGCCACGATGGCTGTTAGAAAACATTTGCCCCTCTTTTCATAAGTGCAGTATGTAATGTGATAATACAGAAGTGAAAGAACAAGTCTCCTGCAGGTGTGAAGAGAACCACCCTTAGGGGGAAAAAGTAACAGGGCAATGAAGAGTAACAAATTACTCAGTCCCCAGGAGAAGCAAGTCAACTCTAACTAGAAGGCCTGATGAAAAGATAATTTTATAATCCATGCTTCCCTTCCCAACACATCAAGACCCAATAAAAGTAGAATTTACAAGGAAAATGAGCATACTCCCTGATCTTCTTTGCACATATGTAACTATAACGTCAAATAAAAAATAACTGTACAGCTGCCTCCTTAGAGTGCAGGGAAGAACTAGGAGGGGGTCAGAGTGGGGAAGCATGATCACTGCACCCTGTCTTTTCTTCTCAGCAGTTGCAGTGCCATTACAGGAGAGCCAGGGTCCTGCACAGAAGACCTACGGATGTGAACAATTCACTTAGCACATTTTTCTTTGGCTGTAGAATTTTCAACCCATCTGGCATATATCAAAGATTCGGAGACGATAACATAGGTATGGCCATTCTAAATGCACTTTGCTCTGAAATGCATAGGGGGTTGACAACTGCCACTCTCTGCCCATCTACTACCATCAAAAAGCCTCAGCATTATATAAAATTTGATTTTTTGTGTGTCCAGACCATTGTAGGATCTCACAAGTAATAACCCATAACCAACATCATCATAATATAACGATCAGAACAACAGCTATAAGAACAGCAGGTAACATTTTGAGCCCCAGGTGCCAGATTCTGTGTGTGTGTGTGTGTGTGTGTGTGTGTGTGTGTGTGTGTGGTGTGTATGTATTCTTAAATTAATCCTCTGAATTAATCTACTGGGTAGACATTTCTAAGTTCAAAAGTGAGCTTTAGGCCGGGCACGGTGGCTCATGCCTGTAATCCCAGCACTTTGGGACGTCGAGGTGGGTGGATCACCTGAGGTCGGGAGTTTGAGACCGGCCTGACCAACATGGAGAAACCCTGTCTCTACTAAAAATACAAATAAAATGAGCTGGGCATGGTGGCACGTGCCTGTAATCCCAGCTACTTGGGAGGCTGAGGCAAGAGAAGTGCTTGAACCCAGGAGAAGGAGGTTGCAGTGAGCCGAGATCGTGCCACTGCATGCCAGCCTGGGTGACAGAGCAAGACTCCATGTCAAAAAAAAAAAAGTGAGTTTTACTTGGACAAGGTCCCAGAGATGGTAAATGATGGTTTTTAGTATTTGGGTCTATCTACAAAAGGGAGTTACTGAATTAAGCTTAATTGTCTCATCAATATCTCAAGCTCAAGATTAAGGGTAACCCCAAGCTTTTTCCTAACCAGTCAACATATTCAACCAATGAATGTAATGCTATGATATTATGAGTCTAAAATAAAATATAACTCTCAATTATATAATTATTAATAAAACAAAGACCAATACACTTCACAGTTCGGAGAGAGGTGTGAGCAACACAACTGTAATCAACATTTGGAACTAAGAAACAAAGTGCAAGGATCTGGCTTTTATAAAAGCCAACAGGAAAATCAGGATGTAGGCCAGGTGCCATGCCTGACTCACACCTGTAATTCCAGCACTCTGGGAGGCCGAGGCAGGCAGATCTCTTGAGGTCAGGAGTCCGAGACCAGCCTGGCCAACATGATGAAACCCCGTCTCTATTAAAAATACAAAAATTAGCAAGGCATGGTGGCACACGCCTGTAGTCCCAGTTACTCGGGAGGCTGAGGCAGGAGAATGGCGTGAACACGGGACGTGAAGCTTGCAGTGAGCTGAGATCACACTACTGCATTCAAGCCTGGGTGACAAAGAGAGACTCCGTCTCAAAAAAAAAAAAAACCCCAAACAAACAAAAAAACAAACAAAAAAATTAGCTCGGCATGGTGGTGCATGCCTGTAATCCCAGCTACTCGGGAGGCTGAACCTGGAGAATAGCTTAAACCTGGTGGGGTAGGGAGAAGGCTGCAGTGAGCAAGATGGCATCACTGCACTCCAGCCTGGGCGACAGAAGGAGACTCCATCTCAAAAAAAGAAAAAAAAAAAAGAAAACCAGGATGTGCCAGTCTGTGCCTCTGAGAGGGAAGGCAAGTACAGAGACCCTTGTGGGACCCTAAAAGCAGTATCAGTGGAAACTGAAGGTCACGTTCCTCCCCCTCAGATTGAGGACAGGAGGAGGCTGGTCTGTGGAACCGAAGCAAAGCTTAGATGGAAGGAAACTTTCAGAGGAAATGATTTAAGCTTTTTTGGTAAGTAGGGTATTTTTCAAATTCTTTTAAAAGTTCTTATTTCCATCTTAAGTCTGCACAAATAAAAATAATTGTCAGTTTTCAAAGGGTCTTGTGGTTCACGTGAGGGAGGGCATTTGGCTTATTTTCCTTCAAACTTCCAGGTCTTGGGAGTTTTTCTCATTTTGAGGGAAAACTTAAGCTCCCAGAAAGAAAAAGGAGGCAGTAGATGTTCCCAGAGATGACTGGAGTATTGTCTCACACTGGCAGCAATGCAGTAAAAGAAGAATATAGACAGATACGTGACAAAGACTTGCACAGATATACTTTAGAGCTGTATGAAGACACCACATTAAAAGAGATTAGTTCTTGATTTTTCATCAGGAAGACATATTTACCAAATGCTTTAAAAGTCAAAAAAGGTCAGGTGTGGTGGCTCTCGCCTATAATCCCAGCCCGTTGGGAGGCCGAGGCGGGCAGATCACCTGAAGTCAGGAGTTCGAGACCAGCCTGGCCAACATGGTGAAACCCTGTCTCTACTGAAAATACAAAAATTAGCCAGTCATGGTGGCAGGTGCCTATAATTTCAGCTACTTGGCAGGCTGAGGCAGAAGAATCGCTTGAACCTGGGAGGCAGAGGTTGCAGTGAGCCAAGATCGTACCACTGCACTCTGCCTGGGCGACAAAAGCAAGACTCCATCTCAAAAAATAAAAATAAAAATAAAAATAAATGAAAAAAAAATAATAAAAAAAGCAAAAGAACATTCTAGATAGCACTGTCCAACAGATCTTTTCACAATGATGGAAATGTTCTATATCTGCATTAGTCAAAATAATAGCCACTGGCCACATGTGGCTATTTAAACTTAAACCTATTTAAAGTAAATATAATTTAAAAATCCAATTCTTTGACTGTACTAGCCACATTTCAACTTCTGTTCCTGTGTGTTCCCAGTTTCCTAAGATTACCTCTGTTAGTACATTTATTACATCATATTTTAATTCTCTGTTCAGTTTCAACTGTGATATAAGGACTAAGAAATATGCAATTCTCTACTTCAGTACTAAGCAGGATCCGGTACACTACAGGCACATAATAAATATTAGTATGAATGGATAAGTGAACAGATGGGTGGATGAAAGAATCACTAAACCTCTGGTCTGTTCTGACATTTACTTCCCAGAGGCCTTGCTCTCAGAATTGCTATGTCATTTACACCGAACTTTAAAACCAAATGAATCCTATGACTATAATAATATCAATAAAGACCAAAATGACACTTAGATATTGTTGGTGGTGATGGTAACAATAAAAATCAATAATCTTCTCATGAGAATGCTGTGTTCTTGCCTCTCAATTACATTGTTCTCTATCAGTTCCCAAACATTTTGGTAAGAAAGCTGTTTTCTTGCTTTTCATGTGTTTTTCTCTATAAATGCAGTAAGTTTCTAGATGCCCAAGCTCCTTCTCCCAAAGATGTCCTAGAGCCCAAACCTGAACTTTGAAGCCAGGGGCCAAAAACTTCCTCTATAGAAGGCCAGAGAATAAATATTTTAGGCGCTGCAGTACGCACAGTCTCTGTCGCACCCACTCATCTCTGCTGAAAGCAGCCATAGACAGCAAAACAAATTCACAATGGCTGTATTCCAATAAAGCTATAGTTGTGGACACTGAAATGTGAATTTCATATAATTTTCTTTTTTTTGAGACGGAGTCTTGCTCTGTCACCCAGGTTGGAGTGCAGTGGTGCAATCTCGGCTCACTGCAAGCCCCGCCTCCCGGGTTCACGCCATTCTCCTGCCTTAGCCTCCTGAGTAGCTGGAACTACAGATGCCCGCCACCACGCCCGACTAATACAACTTTCATGTTTCAGGAAATATTATTCTTCTTTTGATTTTTTTTCCCCAACCATTAAAAAATGTAACAATTTTCTTGGCTCGTCAGTACTATAGAAATAAGCTTCCGGGTTTGGCCCATGGGTTTACAATTGTCAACCTCCATTCTAAGGCCTGTTTCCTGATCATGTTCTTTCCATTAAAAGTTTCAGGTCACAGAGTCATAGAGATAGCCTGATTCTAATAGAAACTAACTGCTTACTGTATACAAGATACTCAATAGTTCTACAGTCCGGCAGTTCCAGAGGCCAACCAGGAGCCACACCAGGAAGTGCTGGTTTCGGGACTGGGAATGGTGGAGGTGAGAGCTATCCTTTATTCACCCACCTACCCCTAGTGGCACCTCCAGCTGTTGTCACCATCAGCTGAGCAGACAGATGAAGCCTCAGCTGGTCTCAAGATCCTTTTATAAACCAGTTTTGTTCAGACTTCTATTAGTCAAAATCCTGATCTACATAAGAGTTTCTGCAAGCCCATTAATTATGCCTTTGATCTGCAGTTACATTATCTTCAATTAAGCATTAATATATTGTGCGTGAACTGACACCGTGTCATGCAAAATGGTGAGGCCCCTGGAATACGTTTCCAAAGCCAGCATTCGAAATAGAGCTGCATAGGCAGCAAAATATTTATTTTCAAATTCATCTGTATACATTTTCAAAATTACTGCTCTCTAAATTTTCTTTGAAATGTCTGACCTGCTGTTCATAAGTCAAAAAATATAATCTCTCTTTTGTAGGAATCCAATTGGTAAATTGTGTTAAAAAAAATATTAGACTGCCTACTGCCATTAGATGGTGGGTATTTGGGCCTCACACAGTTGGTGTTACCTTAAAGAAAAACTGCCTTAATTGCCATGTGGCCCTCATGGACCATGCTGTAGTAAGATGATTTTGCCTTCATCATTTAATAGCCCCAAAATTCCAAAACAATTGTAGAATGAAGAGGATTCTACTTTTTAAAAGCCAAATCATATGCTAATGTAACACAGATAAGGAGGTAAGAAGCCCAGTTGGTCTTCCTAGTTCCACATTGGCAGTTTTTTCTTTCCATATTTTGCAAAATGAGCAAAGAAGGTATTTGTTTATAAAATACTGGCAGAAGAAAGCTCCTAGATCAACACAGAGTCTACATTTTAAGTAACATTTAGGCTGCTGAATGAGGTATGCCCTAAACTCCTGGAGACCAGGTGTGACACTGAGACACGGGTCCATTTCAACACTTACCTGAAAGGTATCCAAATCACTTTGGTCAGATATCAAGTTAGTAATCTGGTGAACCACAGTATTTCCCAATTTGGGCTGAGCTGGGAATATTCTAAAAATGGGTGCATATTACAACAAATGTGGCATAATCATTCCAAAGAAGAAATGTGTTAAATGTATAGAGTAAAGGAGATGAACTGTACGTTTTAAATCTCAAGGTAGACCTTCAATATATCAACCGGACCACCTATTTTTGTCACTCCCTGGACTTCTCAATAGGACTTTAAGGTTAACAGGGTGAGTGGCCTACTTAATTCTTATATTAGTGTATTCAGCTTCCTGTCCAATGCTACTTCCTGCATAAATTTACACAAAGGCAAAATCTAAGACTCCTGAGCTGGGATTTCCCAGTATCTTCTGATGACTATAGATGGCTTGCATTGCTGAAATGAGGTCAGAGAGTTCATTTCTGCTACCCTAGAAGAAGGCTAGGGGATGAAGAAATGAGGAAAAAGCAGAATGAAATCAATACTAAGACTTTAAGTTGGAAATGTACTTAGCTGTCTTCTTGACTGGTGGTCTTCAACCATGGGTGGGCATAAAAAGCACTTAGGAAGGTTTTTAAACACACGCATGCTTGGGCCCATCCTAAGATTCTCACTCAGAAGATAAGAGTTCAGGAGCCTAACTGTGATTTTTAAAAGCTTTGAGCCCTAGATCTTGATAAGGGTAATAATTATATTAGTTCTGATGCACCCCTAGGATTGAAAACCACTGACTAGTCATTTATAGATAAGAAACTGAGACTTACAAATGTAACTCACTCTGCCAAAATCCAACATGCTTGGGTTCAAAATACAAACAATGGAGGAAAATTATGTGAGCACCTGACTGGGCATCTTAAGAGGGCTCCATGTTGAAGCAGTCCCATTATGTCTTGGATTCAAGACAGAGCTATATGCATCTTAGACACTGTAGATCTATATAACTAGTAAGATATTTTTTTGACAGTAGTAAAGTGTTTTAATGTAATACAATCAGATATATTATGAAAATATTCAAATAGATGAGAGTAAAATGTCTTGAAAGGGTACTTTCCTCAATATCACACAAGTATGTGGTATAAGCCAACTGTAACCCTGCCAGCTGTGGCCATTTTCTTGAATCTCAAAAGATCCGAAAAATTACTAGTTTCACCATTACGCCTATTTTAATGCATGGATAGATTTCCGACTAACACAATGAAAAGGAAAGAAAGTGGGGTGTTGGGTGGCACATCTGTGCAAATGAAAAAAAACGATGCCTCCTCCTCCAAGCTGACACAGCCCCAGTCCCATGCCAGGGTACATTAGGATAAACAACTGCTAGATTTCAGCCCTTGCTAGTCCCCTCAATAAGGAATCCTGGTTCAATGAACAACCTGCATGATCATATCCAGTCATCTAAAGCAGAGGTCTGACAACTACCGCCCAAATCTGGGCTGCCACCTGTGTATGGCCCTTGAGCTAAGAATTGTTTTTATATTCTTAAATAGCAGGGAAAAACAAAAGAAGAACGTTTTGTGACGTGAAAATTATATGAAATTTATACTTCAGTGTCCACAAATGAATTTTTATTGGCATATAGCCATGCTTATTCATTTACAGATTGTCTATGGATACTTTTACATGACAAAAAACAGAGTACGTAGTTGCCACAGAGACAGTACGGCCCACAAAACCAAAAATATTCACTATCTGGCTCTTTACAGAGAAATTTTGCTAATCCCTGAACTAATGGGAAGAAAAGAACTACTAGTAAACCAAATTCCTTTTGCAGATATCATAAAAAGTTCCAAGCAAACATGGTAGGTGAAATAGTTTATATATACAAACTTGAAACTGAGACAACAATGGAGGAAGGTCAACTTCATTACCCAGCCACCTTGACAGTACCTTTAAATGTCATCAATCAGAACGTGCCTTGCAGGACTTGCAGGGGCTCATTATAAATTACAGCACATGGGCCACTGACACAATCCAGGGAGGGTAACAGGGCTCTGGTGACGTAACATGATAAAGAGATTTCTTTGTAGAGCTCTACATGGCACAGAGCTGGAGAATTTCCAGGAAATTTAATTTCTAGAGTGCCACCTTTGACTATCCAAGACAATTCCATCCAAACACCGAGCATCTTTGAAGAAAATTTTATCTTCTGGAAATGCTTGTCACTGGGTGTCATCCTCAAAAATATAAATTTGAAGCTATTTTTTCCAATGAGACAGACTAAATCCAGGATGTAGATTTTCCAATTAGACTCTTTTTAAACATCTGTTGGTAGGCTGTGTTTAACATTAGTTATTTGTGCAAAGCACAATTTGATTAGACTGTCTGAAACCAAGCCAAAGTCTGCAAAATAATAGCTCAATTAAATTCTATTTTGCTTTCATTTGTCTTAGATTTTCCTGAGTGTGATACTGTTGCAAATAATCAAGTAAACCAATTCCTTTCAAAATGAGAGATTTAGGTGTATTTTCCTTCCTCCCCGCAAGTGTATTTAATAATCTATTCCATCTTCGCTATGCTTCACTGAACGTAATCTTGACACCAAATACATTTCTGTATTTTGCCTTTAGTCTTCCTTAATTTTCTATACTTATGAATTAAAGTTCTATGCCATTAATATTATACCTTAAACAGATTAGCAAATGTACAAAGGCAGGCACAGGGCATTAGGGTAGTCTAACTGCACTACAGGAATGTTCTGATTTTCACCCCATACCTGGCAGGATTCATTTTATCAACCCAATGAAGATTTCGGCAGGACTGACATTGGATTTTTTTTTTAATGCCGTTTTTATGGTCTTGAAATGTTTCTAGGGGCTCGCGAACCTGAGACCAGTCTGAAGCCTCTTCAACTGAACCAGTATCAATTTTCCTTTCTTTTTGGCTTAGGTATGTCACTCCTTCATTCAGTCACTCATTCATCACTCAGTTATTCACTAACTCATTCATGAATAAATGTCTACGCTTTATGTCAGGAATGGTGTGGAATGCCACAGCGTCAAGATTTCAGATTAAGGACCAGTTCTTTGCTAATAAGACTACCTATCATTAATTCATGTGAAATTCTGGAAGACAAGAACAAAAGAAAGACCAGGACGAAATTTTTAGAATAGCATGACCCTTATTTGTACCTAAAATGACACATTTAGGAAAATACTGTGCAATCAATTTAATGCTGGTAACAGTAGTTAGTAGCACGGATGATGACAGAAGCTAAACTTTATTAAGTGCTTTTTATGTATCTTTCTAAGCTATTTACATATATTACTCAGCTAATATTCATAACAACACCATGGGATAAATGCTATGATTACCGCATTTTACAGATTGATGTCCTCCCATCAATTCTGGTTACCCATGAGTTGATTACAAGCAAAAGGATAGTCCCCATTCCACAGCTAAAACATGCATTTGAAAAATGGACAATACCAAGTGAACTAAAATATAACATGGAATTTACTAGGTTATTTTCCCTTTAAAAACAGTTTTTAGGCTGCACACAGTGGCTCATGCCTGTAATCCCAGCACTTTGGGAGGCCGAGGTGAGGTCAGGAGTTTGAGACCAACCTGGCCAACATGGTGAAACTTCATCTCTACTAAAAACAGAAACAATTGGCTGGGTGTGATGGCATGCCTCTGTAATCCCAGCTACTCTGGAGGCTGAGGCAGGAGAATCGCTTGAACCCTGGAGGCGGAGGTTGCAGTGAGCTGAGATCATGCCATTGCACTCCAGCCTGGGCGACAGATCGAGACTCCATCTCAAACAAAACAAAACAAAAAACCCCACAGTTTTTACACTTTTCATGCATTAATCAGTTAATCTTCACAACTGCCTTAGGTAGGTGAGGTTACAGCCACATTCTCTAGATGAGAAAACAGAAGTACAGAGAGGTTAAGTTACTTTTCCAAGGTCACACAGGATTAAAGGCAGACACCAGAGACCATGGTATTAATCACAATGCAATGCTGCCTCCTTCTCCAACATATTCTGACATATCAATCTCCAAAACTCAACCATCCGGCTGAGTTTGTGTGGCAGTCCAGTGCAAAAGATCCTGTGGCTTTAAAGGACAAATCACATTTCAGATCTGATCAAGAAGAGATATGGTTTTAGGATAAGAATGCAATTTGCCCAGTCTCGTGTAAAGTTATGGGGAAAAACACAAAGCATATGTTTAAGTTTAGGTAATACTTCAACAGTTACCACAAAGTCTATCAGGCTTCCCAGAGAAAAAGACCTCTCCGCTCTGACACGGATCAGCATAGACTACGGTCAGATAAGTCTATGGCAAGCTTGGCAAACAGAAGGTGCATATAGCACTTCTCCCATCTCCAGTGCCCATGGAGGACATACCTAATCAATCGTGGCACTCTTCAGAGCCCATCCTAGACCCACAGTCCTTCAAACAGCACTCTAGGTAGAATCACTTCATATCCTCATCAAAATTGGTAGTCACAACAAAACCTCTTCGCTGTGTAATTCTTTGTGGTTCAGACTCTTATTCTGTTTCTAGAATAAATAACAATCCCTTTATGCTCTCAAACAAAGAACAAACTAGACATAATTTCACTGATGTCTTATTAAAAGCAATTTCATTAGGTCTGACAAAGCGGCTCTCCCATGTGCAGACAAGGGAGTGTCTCACCGTAAGGTCTACAGTCAGCAGAGATCAGAAGAAACCTTCTAGGGGGCAGCAGTAGATACCAATGGAAAAGCAGCATGCAGTCACATGGGGGTGAACTTAGGAACGGGGCAACCCTTCACATCATGTGGTTTTTAGTTTCTTTCTGAAGAAAGCAAAGATATTCTCCTGAAATTGAACTCACACACAATTTAATCACCAAAGGTCTTCTTTCTAAACAGCAGGCACGGAGTACAAGTATCTGCAATTCTGGATTTTGGGGACTCTGAACTGTTACCAAATGGACTGTGCTTCTATCTAGCTCCTTACAAAGGAATGACGACTCTGAATTCATGACTCTCTCCCCTCTCCCCAGTCAGAAGGCTATAACCTTCTTCTCAGGACATCTAATTTAATGCAAAGCTGGAATGCTAAGAATCTAGATGAAGGCAGCAGGCTGGAGACATGGTATGATACATAACAGTTCTGAAGAGCAGAATGACATGGCATTCGAGGAGAGGCAACAAGCGGTTGGTAGGAGGTGAGCTATGCATGAAGAACAGAAGATTCTTTGCGGGGAGGGGGTGAAGGATTGGAAAAAGTCTTTGCCCAAATCCAAGCAGATGGCACCTGAAGGGATAGCTCTAGAATAAGATGGCAGCAGGGGAAACACAGAAAAAGGAATGGACAGAAAATACCAGCGGAAGGAAAAATGGCAGATGTGAGGATGAATAACATGCTGAGGATGAAGGAAATTCCTAGGTCAGTGATGACTCAAATCACTGTGACTAATAAGACCTGGGGACAAAAGGGATTTGCTGGATTAGAGATACTGAAATTCATGTAATGGCAAGCTAAGAGAGAACCACAGGCAGGCACTTAGGAGCAGTACAACAGGTCTGGGGGCACCCATGTGTGTGAAGCTTCTAGAACAAGCACATAGTCCAGATGCACTGAAATTAAAGGGGATCAAAGAAACTGAACTTGGGGGAAAGAGTGAACTTGGGTTCCAGAAGTGAACTGGGAAGCAGAAAGAAAATAGCATGGAGGCCAGGGGGTACTGATTTGAAGAAGTTGAAAAGATGGCAATTTCCAAAAACATAAGTTAGCCCATGCAACGTATTACTAAGGAGGCCAGACAGGTTAGAAGGATGGAGACATGGCCACTAAATTTAGGGACAATAAAATTCAAGAAAATGATGAGGAGAAAAGCCAGACTTGGGAGGAGTTTAGGAAAGAAAGTGACTGGTTTAAAAAAAAAAGGAAAAAAAAAAAAAACCACGAGGAAGCAGCAGGCTCAATATTCTGAGTCTAAAAGCTTGGCAGCAAAAGAAGGAGCTAGAGGAGAGTAGCTGGGAAGGATCGAGTCATCCGAAGTTTTGGAACTACCCATTTAAACTCCACATTTACCATGAGCACCGCAAAATGTCGAGCTCTGTCTGCTTGAATATTTACCACAGCTCTTCAATGGGACGTAATGTAAAAGGACAAGGGCTGGCGCTCTTTGCCCAATTGTGTCCAGCAGCTTTAAATTCTACTACTTAAGTAGTTAAAAATCTGTTCTTTTGTTGAAGGAGAGAACTTATGAATAGAAGGCAGCAACGCTAGACCCTTTAGAAATGACTGGTATTCAGTCCCTGTAATTTACTGGGCAATAATTTCAAACTCAAACAATCCCAACAGCAAGGTGGCTGAAGTCCACTGAAAGTTCAAAATGGGATATGTTCTCTTTAAAATTTTGAGAGCGACTAAATATGACAACCATCTGATGTATGAAAATTATTCACAACCAAAAACAGACAGTCTGGAAATAGCCGGGATGACTTCATTTAGACAGAATTACCCAAATCTGTTTCTAATATACACAGTACACATAATAAATTTTTACAATATGACAAGGAAAACAAACTTAATAAAAGTTCCCGATCTTTTGTTACACAAGCATGCTATATCCATGCTATGTTTATAATAGTTTGCTCATGATATCACAGCTCAGTAACAAAGGCCCAAGCAATACAAAAACAGTTACTAGGCATGACATCAGCTCACAACTACCGTAATTACATCGGTACACAAATTTCCCAAACTGTACATTTTCCAAACTGCTTCTCAATTTCAACGGCTGCCTTTAGACAATTACTTGCAGAGCTGTCTGCAGGCTTTGAGTAATACCCGTCTTTCTTCTCTTTCCCAAGCGTCATTTCCCTTTAGAAAGTGCATATTTCAATTATAAGCACTATTTTTCAAATATGCCCATCAACATATGTCCAAATTAGGAGACGGTGTGGTCTGGTGGTTAGTGAGGAGCATTAAGCATCAGCAACTCTGATTCCATTCCTTTTGCTTTCCCTGTTTGCGGGGCCCAGGTGGTAGCTCAGAGAGAGGCAGTAGAGTGTAATGGATGAAACCATAGACTCTTGAGCCAGATTGTATGGGCTAGAATCCCAGCTCTGCCACTTATCAGCTGTACGGCCTTGGACAAGTTAACTTCTCTATGCTCCCCTTTCCTCCCCTGTAAAATGGGAATAATAACAGAACTTACCCCATATGGTTGTTGTGCAGTAGTTGGCTCCTAGAAACTACTATATAGTATTTACTATTTAATATGATAACTATTATCTTTCTGGGACTCAGTTTCCTGTTTGAAAACCTGGCTTAAATTAACCTGATTTAGGGTAAACTGTTTACTTTTTCTACTGTCAGGGTAGGGGGTTGCAGCCTGGTCACATTACCTCAAGATAGTGAAGTTCAAGGAGTAAAGTTTGAATGAATGAATGCATGCATGTATGAATCAATGAATGAAAATATAGGTCCTGAAAATTACCAAGAGTTACAGAAGTGAAAAATATTATATTGTGGAAATTGAGCTTCAACCTATTTTCTCTAATCACTTATTTTCATGTTCCTGCAATGAATGTTGATAAACATCTCTGACCCAATTGAAATAATAAGTGTAAGGAAAACAGATATTACCTTGTGATTTTAGAAGTGTATTTCTCTAAGGACCAAACTTTTCTAACCCATCCTATATGCATAAACTCTGTCTCACTGTGTTGTGTGGTCAGCTGGCTTTCCTGACCGGGCAGGGTGCCAGGGGAGCACGACTACCCCCATTGTCACTTCTGGTCCATGGTATTGCACCAAATGCTGTTATTCTAGGCTCCAGGAAATTTTCTAACTACTGGACAGGGTCCAATGCTGTGTGCTAATGAGTTTCAGATTGGAGGACTTCACTGTGCATGTGTCAGAAAAGTGCCACGGTTTATAGCAAGGTGGGGGGAGGGAAGAAAAGACACACAAAAAGAAAAAACAGTAGTTAAAAAATGCTGGCTACTCAAATTGACAGGGAACGTGACCTCTGCACTTCAGCAGAAATTCTTGCAGACTTACAAAATAAAGGAGTTTGCTTTTATCGCACACTGTGAGACTCATATGGAAAAATGGAAAACACTACATCACTTGACCTCAGCGTGCCCCCTTTCAACCACAGACGAATATTGTGTACAAAAATTCTAAATCAACTTAAGATGTTCCAAAAAAAAAAAAAAAGAGAGAGAGGCTTTAATTGTCTACATCAGACTTGATGATCACTATTTTGGTTCTGAGATTTTGCTTAGAAGATTTACACAGGAAAAAGACTCAAAATTCCAGGAACGGTATTTTACCACTTTGGGGATAATGATGTAGTGGTCTCTATTGGGTGGGCGTATCGCCGTCTATACTCCCATTGCACTGGAGAATACTGAGCAAGCCTGACTCGCCCAGGCCTGAAAGTCACTCAAGACTAAAATCATGATTATTTGCTTACATTAACAGAACATTAAAACCAATTTTAAACAACTTAAGGAAACTCGAGCCATCTTTGCTTGGTGAGTCACTGCCATGGGAAACCAAGAAGCTCTTTTCTCCCTTCAAGGCAACCGATAGGCTTGACAGCAAGACCTCATTGTGGGATCACAGCCTATCCAAGAAGAAGCCGCCCGTCTGCTGCTGCTTTTATTTTTTTCGTTAAGAAGAATCGCTTCTTAGGAGAGTCTAACTCACAGAACTTTTGAGTAATGAGATTACATTTCCATTTTTTTTCTTTGGCCACACTTAGTCCTGGGGACTTCAAAAAACCAATTCTTTCACATCCTCGAACTGTCATCAACATTTTTTCAGATGGTGTCAATAAAATTGATTGCTTGCAGTTCTGAGTTCTGTTCTGCACATGGAAACCATATTATTTATTTTAAAGTATTTTCGATAGGGATGGAAGGAGAAATGGAACCTCAGGAAACCCATCCACAACATTTGGAGAGGGGTGGGAGGGAGCAAATCCAAAGCAAAGTAAATGTCCTGAACATTACCGTACGCTGGAAACTTTGACAAAATGTCCTGATGTATAAACCCTAAACCTGACTGTTGTGCTGACTGATACGTCTTCCTGTCAGATATGAATGATGTTTCTGGAGCATTAATATGTTCATTAAATTCTAACTCCCTGTACTTAAAATATTCTCTACTTTGGCTCAGAGGCATCTTGACAGCTCTGTTGTAATCATACATGTGAGGCCCCCAGTCTACACAGTTGTAGAGATGCCTCATACCTACAACCAATCTGTTGCTTTTACAAGTTTAATCTAGGTATTAAGCAGCTGATTGTGGAACCACGTTGCTTCGACATCTTCAACTCAGCTGTATATCACAGAAACCACTATGGGTGGTGACAGACTCCCATGATGCCTAGCAACTATACATGCCTCTAACTCCTTAATCTGTGATACTACAAAATATGGCTTGCGTTTTTTTTTTTTCCCCTCTTTCCCCGAAGCACAAGTGGACGACCAGCAAGGGTCCGACAGTGTTATTCCTAATTACCTTTTTTTTCACTCTTGATCCTGTGGCTCTCATAATTAGTTACCTGGGGCTGCAATCCAATTTGAAGTGATGACAAGAAAGTGATCCATGAAAAAGTAATAAGTTAAATCCAATTTCAGCCTTCCTCTAATTAAATGCACATGGAACTAATGACTCCAACCCTAGCATTTTAGTGATAATGGTAATTAGCGAGGTGGGAGTCACTCTCTTTTTCAACACTGGAGGTGTAAACCACAAGGTAAAATGGCAGGAGCACTCTTAATTACATGTGTCATTTTGTCAGCAATTTACACATTTTTGACCAGTCAAGTATGTTTTTTTCCCCTGTCCCTCTCCACCTCCTAGCCCCAACAACGATTATAACACACTAGTCCATGTTCCAAACACATGGACGCTCATAAGAGCACTTCAGACTTGAAAATAAGAAATAACTTTGCTTTGCCGTTTCTTTCTGTCCCCGCCACACACACATACACACAACACACAGACACACATGCACATGCACACACAGACACATAAAGATACACTTAGGGTAATTATGCAGATCTAAGTCCTCTTAATTGAAATCCAGATATTTACAGTGGAACTGATTTTTGTTAGTTTCAGTTCTCTTTTTTTGCTTATAACACAGAAAATAGAGTAATTTACTTATTTATGGAAAATATGACACTCAGTAGGTGCTGAGTAAACACGCCTAAAAAGAGAGGCAATAATTAACTTCTCGATGGCATATTGGTCATCTGTGGTTCTAAAAACCTGGCTTACCATCCTGGTGCTGTTACTACCTTTGTGCTCTGTAGCAAGTCAGTTAACCTCTCTGTTTCCATTTTCCTCATCCATTAAATGGTTTAAGGACAGTGCCTATACTACAGAGTAGTTAAGCAGCTGGTCCACGTTCAGCACTGACTAAACATTCATTATCTATCACACTTTGCATGTGGTGGCAAAGACATGATTACATATAGAATATTAGCATCATATTTGCATTTTAATTCTTAGATACATTTAAACTAGTGATCATATAATTAAATGTCCAAACTGAGATACTTTTTTTTTTTTTTTTTTTTTTGAGATGGAGTCTCACTGTCACCCAGGCTGGAGTGCAGTGGTGAGGTATCGGCTCACTGCAACCTCCGCCTCCCAGGTTCAAGTGATTCTCCTGCCTCAGCCTCCCGAGTAGCTGGGACTACAGGTGTGTGCCACCACGCCTGGCTAGTCTTTGCAAGACGGGGTTTCACCTTGTTGGCCAGGCTAGTCTTGAACGCCTGACCTCGTGATCTGCCCGCCTTGGCCTCCCAAAGTGCTGGGATTACAGTCGTGAGCCACTGCACCCGGTCACTTTTTTTTTTTTTAAATTGAAATAGAGTCTTGCTATGTTGCCCAGACTGGCCTCAAACTCCTGTCTCAAGAATTCCTCTGGCCTCGGCCTTCTTAGTAGCTGAGATACGGTGTACAGCATTGCAGTTGCACCTGGTTCAAATAGGGATTTTTTTTTTTTTTTTTTTTTGAGCTAGGGTCTTGCTCTGTTACCCAGGCTGGAGTGCAGTGGCACCATCATGGCTCACTGTAGCGTCGATCTCCTGGGCTCATTCAATCCTCCCGCCTCAGCCATCAGAGTAGCTGGGACTACAGGCACCGGGCCTGGCTAATATTTTTGTATTATTTGCAGAGATGGGGTTTTGCCATGTTGCCCAGGCTGGTCTCTAACTCCTGGACTTAAGTGATCTGCCTGCCTCAGTGTTTCAAAATGCTAGGATTACAGGTGTGAGCCACTGTACCTGGGGATACTTTCGAGAGAGAGAATTATGAATAAACAAAACCAATCAATAGTCATGGAGTGGACTGTCCTGGGCAGACTGGAACACAGGGCCACCTATATACCGCTGAAGTTGAAATACCAAAAACGAACTAACTCTTTATATTACAACTTACACCAAAATTTTGGAGGCAAGGACAAAACAGACTACCAAAGAAAAAAAAAATCTTAAAGCAGGAGTATGAGCCTGGACCCCAAGGTGAACTTCTTGAGGTTCATGAAATCCCTAAAACTGGATGTGACATTTTGTGTTCATGTGCATTTTTCTGGGAGGAGGGGTCACTGTTTCTATCATATTTGTAATGGTGCATGTAATCGGAAAGACTTAAGAACTATTTATAAAATATTTCGGTTTTATTATTTCTTATCGAGACTTATTTCTAGGGTTTTGGGATTCTCGAAAGTCATGTGATAACAGTAACATCTTAAAGGTATCACAATTTCCATGCTTTGTATCAATTTAAAATGCGAGGGATGCCAATTCTAGACAATGTTAACTCTAGACATAAAAAGAAGTTTGCCTCCCTCTCCTAAATTATCCTCCTTACTAATCAGTGCATAGGGCTATTACTTAAGGGTCAGTACTTCAAAACCATTCCATTTCACTATTAACAACATAAAATTGTAGTTTCCTTTACAGGTTTCCTCTTGCCAATTTATTTTTTAGTGAACAACGTGGAAATGAAACAAGCTACTAAGATTATATGTGGCATTAATGCAAAGCAAAATGCTGCCTAAAGCATGTTTTATATAACTGCAAATAAAAATGCTAAAAAAAAAAAAAACAAAACACCTGCTGAATCTTGTATTTTAACCTCCTCCACTTAAAGCAAGACTCCACATGATTACTCTGAGCTTCCAAGTGGACTAAAGGGCTGGCCTTCTAAGTGGGTTTCACCATCTTTCCTTCCAGCGAAATGACCTTCTGAGTAAGGGGCTCACATATGACATCACCTTGGAAGGAAGGGGATGGGCAGGAGGGAAAACTATCAGATGACTGGCTTCAGGTTCAAATTTTTTATAGGGGGCCTGAAACTGGTGAGCTTTCCACTGTAGGCAACACACAAAGTTTACTTTCTTTCCTAACTTTAATGCTGCCAGAATACACATGTACTCTTACTTTCTTAGGAGAAAATGTGTCATTTGATTTCCTTCCAGTTTATGTACTCGTGCCAACAACTAAAATGCTTAAAGAACCAAAATGAATTGCTACCCAGAAACGGTGGTCAAAGTTCCAAAATTTGATCAATAAAATTGCTCATCTACTCACAAATTAATCTTCAGCCAGTAAAGTTACGCATTTTCGAGGTTATGAGTACACCTGCACTGTTAAGCATTTATTTCATTTGTTTAAGCAATCTTCAGAAGTATATAAATATTTATAAAAGAGAGCCTATGCTGGGCGCAGTGGCTCATGCCTGTAATCCTAACACTTTGGGAGGTCGAGGCAGGTGGATCACCTGAGGTCAGGGGTTCAAGACCAGCCTGGTCAACATGGCAAAACCAAGTGTCTACTAAAATTACAAAAATTAGCTGGGCGTAGTGGTGCATGCCTGTAGCCCCAGCTACTCGGGAGGCTGAGCAGGAGAATCACTTGAACCTGGAAGATGGAGGTTGCAGTGAGCCAAGATCGCTCCACTGCACTCCAGCCTGGGTGAAAGAGCGAGACTCCATCTCAAAAAAAAAAAAAAGAGCCTACTATTTTTACTTATCTGTGATTTTCTTTTTGCAGCAAAACGTTAATTTGTTTACAACTCATAAGCCTCCTGAAGGCAGGGTCTGTCTCTTCAACAGTTCTGTATCCCATGAACACCAGCACCATGCCCAGCCTGCTTTGGAAATGATCACCAACTTGCACTTAATTAATTCAGATCACTCTGATTCTGAATTTATGATGGGGCCAATTTTCAATTTTCATTTGTATCATTCATAAAAAAATTTGCAAAGCAAATGAACAGACTAAGTAAAAAGATAATTTCAGTTACTAAGTAGAATATTTCTCAAGAACTTCAGAAGCAGTATCTATACCCGATTAATGCCTTCATTAATAAACCACATCATCCAAGAATGTGACCAGCTCAGATTTGGTTCAGTATGTGGATCTGCAAAGAGTGGCATTTCTCTCTTATTTACTCTCATCTCCCTGAAATTAGACCAAATTGGTGA
The DNA here is from genome assembly GCF_024542745.1 of Macaca thibetana thibetana. NCBI lineage: Eukaryota > Metazoa > Chordata > Mammalia > Primates > Cercopithecidae > Macaca > Macaca thibetana. Next base: position 125,422,147 of record NC_065579.1, read on the forward strand.
TGTTTGACTACATTTTATGATCTCTATCGAGTAACCACTTATAGCCTCCTCTAACTTTCCATTTTCTTTTGTTTGTATCATCAGCCTGTGAAACCAGAGAGCGCTGCCAAACATAAAGCAGGGAAGTGTGAGATATGCTTAAAATATGAGTCACAGTATATTTGGGGATTTGGGTTTCTTTTTTTTTTTTTCCCCTCAAGCTATCAGCAGATCAAATCCTCCCTCCCTGTCAAGCCTTCCTCTATGCAGAAGATCTGAAATTTGCTAAAATCGGTCTCTCGGTGTAGTTATGAAGGGTGAGAAGATCAGAGATGAGCACTGTTAAGATTTGCTGTAGGATTTCCCTTTCATTTCAGAGCCACTCCGGCGGAGATGCCTCAGCGAGGATGCAGTATGGCAAGATATATTTAAATATGAAGGTTATTCCTTCTGTGAATCACCAAGTCTATATGCATATTTTTATAATGAGGTAATATACCATGTGGCCTAGGATAGTAATTTCTCCTCTGTTTGTGGAAGGCCAGCCAACCTAATAAAGCTTACTGAATGTGCATGACCCTATCAGGCAGCTGAGGGGTCCTTCAGCAATCGTCTGTGATACACACACACACCAGTCCACCAACCCTTTAGATTTCTTTTCCCCCGCCAAATCTTAAAGCTGGTCTAAATTCTCTGCTTGTCAACTCCTCTACTTGGGGGGTAGGAAAAAAAATCAAGACATCTTCTTTACCAAAACCAGCATTCAAGATTACCCCTTCTCCCCCCACTTTTTATACAGACTGAAGAGCTCAGCAGAATGTGTGAGGTTGGTTTTGACACTGTCCTTGCCAAGAAAAACGAAGCCCTCTATATCATCCTCTTCTGCATGGTGGCTAAAAACCCTGGAACAGGCAAGAAGAAAAAGAGCCCTCAAAAGGAAATCCCCTGAAACTTTACTTCTTATATTTAGCCCTCAAGGAACTTCGTTCATCTTGGAAAAGAAGTTACCTAAAAATGCCATATGTTTTTAAAAAGCAAGTATGAGGGAAAATAATTCTACCATAAAAAAATCACAAATGATATTCAATACTGAAGAGCAGTGTGATCAGGCAGATTGTGTATGTGTGTATTTTTTTATTATCTCTAACCAAAGCTCTACTATGTGTAAGATTTTCCCCCCAATAATATATTTTCATTTTCCCAATGCACTTGAGGTCTGATGAATTCAAGAGGACTCGGGGTATTTTTAAGGCTGTGAGAGCTCCAAGAGGGAGGCAAAAAGAATGGACCATCATTTGAATCAATGAGTGACAGGCTGGGCTAGCTCCCCGTATACATTAATAAATTAGAATTTTAATTGTGTCTCTGTCCACAGGAGATGCCCCAGTACTTTAATATGTACCAACAATTGGCTATGTTATGGAATCTGCAATGTGGCCTCCGCTGCTGACCTCTGAAACACAATTCCCAGTCTGACTACGGAAACTGTTCAGTTTGATCCTTTCAACTTATTTGAATCCTGACAAATAAGCTCACAGCTGAAAGGTCAATATAGTCATATTTCATCCTCCAGAGCTGTTCTTAAGACATCTGCACAACAAAGCACTTCTTATAGCACCTGACATGGGCCCTCAATGGCACTATACCTCATTAAAAATGTCCCCTGCATGCGCATGCATTCCAAGGCACATGGTCTGGTGATGGTTTACCAAATAAGTGTTTACAGAAGGGTTAGTAAACAAGGCACATTGTCAACTCTTCCAATAAAGTGTCACTATAGTGCTGAACTCTCTCTGGAAAGTGAGTTTCCCAAGTACATGTAGAAGAACTAGAACTTGTTGGTCAAGGTCAGTTTGATCTTTGCGGATAATCTGGGAACAGGCTGTGGTTCACCCTGACCTGTGAAAAGTAAACACAAGCTAGAATTTAGGTTGACCTCATTATCCAATTAATTGGCACCAAGTTATACACCTATCAGCTACCGCTTACAGATTCTGTCCCCTCCTGTGATAGAGATGCCCACCTTCAGCTATGAAAGTAGTCTGAATCACTTAGCACCCGGGTGCCAAGTGCCCTCTCTTACATGTGAGCATGAAGACCCTGATTCAAGTTTCTTTGAAATTTCTATTACAATTTTCTACTTTGAGTCAAAAATCCAAATTAGAATTTTTTTTTTTTTTTTTTTTTTTTTTTTTTTTTGAGATGGAGTTTCACTCTTGTCACCCAGGCTGGAGCACAGTGGTGCAATCTTGGCTCACTGCAACCTCCACCTCCCAGGTTCAAGCGATTCTCCTGCCTCAGCCTCCCTAGTAGCTGGGATTACAGGCACCTGCCACCAAGCCTGGCTAATTTTTATATTTTTGGTAGAGATGGAGTTTCACCATGTTGGCCATCCTGGTCTCAAACTCCTGACCTCAAGTGATCCGCCTGCCTCAGCTTCTCAAAGTGCTGGGATTACAGGTGTGAGCCACCATGCCCAGCCACAAATTAGATTTTTATAAACTTACTCCTTCTTCTACTCCATTAACCCCCTTGCCTTCAACGTGCCTGAAATCAGAAGTTGCTAGAACAACCATTTTTGTATCTTTACATAAAAATTTCTTGCCACTTAAAAATGATGACCTAGAGGGCCGGGCACGGTGGCTCAAGCCTGTAATCCCAGCACTTTGGGAGGCCGAGACGGGCGGATCACGAGGTCAGATCGAGACCATCCTGGCTAACACAGTGAAACCCCGTCTCTACTAAAAAATACAAAAAACTAGCCAGGCGAGGTGGCAGGCGCCTGTAGTCCCAGCTACTCAGGAGGCTGAGGCAGGAGAATGGCGTAAATCCGGGAGGCGGAGCTTGCAGTGAGCCGAGATGCGGCCACTGCACTCCAGCCTGGGCGACAGAGCGAGACTCCGCCTCAAAAAAAAAAAAAAAAAAAAAAAAAAAAAAATGATGACCTAGAAACATTCTGAACATATCCACTGAAGAATTGGGTATATATTAGAATCATTACAAGACATAATATTAAAAGTACCACATCCTCCTCAGGCCAAGTCATAGTTCTTGATGCTACTGACATTCTGGGATGAATTACAGTGTGTTGTGTCCTGTGCATTGCAGGGTGTTTGGCAAGATCCCGGCCTGTACCTACTGGATGCCAGCAACACCTCTGCCCTGCTAGTTGTGGCAACCAAAAACGTCTCTAGACATTGCCCATTGTCCTCTGGTGGGGGGCAGCAGTGGGGGGGCGGGGGGGGAATCATCCCTATTGAGGATGACTACACTAAAATAAGTGTGTGTCTTTGTGTGTTTATCCCATTTCCAGACGCAACATAAGAGAATGTGGTGACAATTCTGAGTACTATGAACTTTTCTCACTGGTAACCTACACTGCCTATCAGCAACTCAACACTTGCAACTCCTTATCCTTCTATTATAATTCACCGATCAGGAGATCTTACGCCTGACAATAAAACTTTTGGTCAAATACACATTTTCCCCAAAATGTTATACCCTGCTAGTAAACCAAAAATGCACTTTCCACAGAAGATTTTCTTACATGATTTGCAATGCTCAACACAATCCACTCCTGAACTGCTTATCAGTTATCCCAAAGGGTAGAATGTCAATTTAAAAAGAAAAAGAATTGTTACCTGAAGAGCTGGTTGTTTGTCATTCCTCTTGGGAGATTTTAATCCACTAACTTGCTGCTGCTGTTGCTGCTGAAGGAGGAGCTGTCTTGCCACCTGAAGTGCCTGGAAGGAAAAACAGATGAAAATCCTTTGCGTTACTACACAGGTTCGGGGGACTCTTCATAAAAAAGGATTCCAGGAAGTGCGCTTTGGGACTGGGTCCTGACTTTCCTATTTCTTGGCAAATGAAAACAGCAAACGAAACTTCCCATCAGTCTTAGTTGGAAAACTTTCCAGAATTTGTTTACGTTTCCTTTGACTTGGCCAATTTCATCCACAGTTCCACAGGCATCTAAGCACATACTTTATTCCTACTACAGATCTGACATGAAATTTAAGACCATGAGTGATTGGGACTCTGAAGAAAGATGACAGAGACACTAGGAGGAACCCGGGCAAAGAGGAAAACTTGGGAGACACTACAGGGCCCTTTTTTAGGATCACCTTCACCCTCCCCCCAGTTCTTCTTGGGGAAATGTGGGGACTCAAGTTGAAAGTAATACTTTCACCCGATCTGAGTCCAAATAAAGAGAAACAACTAAGTGGTGGATCACAGGAAAAGTATACACTATGGGTTAGGCTATCTAGGAAGGAAGATGAAACAGATGAGACATACCTAGGATGACCTTGATAGAAATCAGAGAGGAAAATTTGGCAAATCTGATCTCTAGTCATCTTAAAGAGGAACATTATGTATCTGTGAACAAAACTGGTTACGTTTATTACAAATGACCCTTTCAGGCTTACAATATGGAAAGGTTTTTCCTTAAAGGTAGACATTGGGGAGGTAGTATGAATTGGAGATAAAGCAGGAAGAAAACAGAAGAGTCCTCTAAAATGTTTAACATATGACTGACAAATCTTTTTAAAAGTTCAAGACTGGGCGTGGTGGTTCACGCCTGTAATCCCAGCACTTTGGGAGACTGAGGCGGGCAGATCACTTGAGGTCAGGAGTTTGAGACCAGCCTGGCCAACATGGTGAAACCCTGTCTCTACTAAAGATACAAACATCAGCTGGGTGTGGTGGCAGATGCCTGTAATCCCAGCTACTTGGGAGGCTGAGGCAGAAGAATCGCTTGAATCCAGAAGGCGGAGGTTGGGGTGAATTGAGATAGCACCACTGCGCTTCAGCCTGGGTAGCAGAGTAAGTGTCCACCTCAAAAAATAAAATAAAATAAAATAAATAAAAGTTCAAGTAAAAAAGAAAAAAACAATGTCATCGATACACCCCCACGAAGACATTCACTGCCAAAGAATTCAGAACAAGAATAATGGCTAGCCACACACCTTTCCAAAGATGGCAGTAGGATTAGCAACAGAAAACTGAAGTTTGAGGATATTGTGCTAGAAAGTCATATGAAAAGTTGGGTTACTTGAGTCAATGCAGCTGAGAACCAAGAATGGCAGAGAACATGGCAGAGATGTCGAGAATGCTCATTAAATGGTGTGCTTAGAGTTTAGACACAAAATGAGACTTCTTATTATATGAATAACAATTTCTATATGGTAACCAAATTATTTGTGCATCAAAGAAGAGGCACACATAGATGTCATCAATACATCAAAAGGACCTGAGGCTATAGTCTTAGAAACTTAGTGTAACGGACTTATGATGGTAGTGTGTTCCTTAAAAAGGAACAGGTACTTCATTTATATAAGAAAATAACATGTATATTTACAAGAAAAGTTACAGGGACAATGGTGGAAGGGAAGAGAGGTAAGAGGGCCTGGGTGTCCCTGTGCATTGAACTCAGAAGAAAGAGAAAACAGAGTAGTCTAGAGGATTAGTGTTCATGAGCAGACACCTAGAAACATGGAATGTGCAAGAACAGTGCTTCTCCTAAAAGGACACGCTCCCTGAACTGTGCTCATAACTAGAGTTGTAACACATAATATTTTTAAGACACTGTGTAAGGTTGAGTGGCGCCTTTGTGTTTAAGAGGTGCTAATGAAAGCTGACAAACACAAGCACCGATACTAAGTGACAAAGAAAAGACCACGAGAAAAGTGGAACCCTGCTATCCCACCTCCCTACTACGTCCACCCCCGTGTCCCAGGGAGGCCTTCTGCCTACTGAACTCACCACGACTAGCCCTTCAGATGTAATGCACGGGCTAGTTCGGCTGTGAAGGGAGAGACAGATTCGACAAGGCCTGCCTGGAAGAGCCTCGAGAAAAGGGGCTGTCTGAGTGGGGCATCTGGAAGCCAAGACGCCTGGGAGAGTTGCCTGAGACTCTAGCCTGCTGTCTCAGGGAGGATTCACCATCACTGGACTCCGGGTTTCCTTGTCTCCTTGGAGACGCTCAGTACATGCGTAGGTGTAAAAGTGGGCAGAGTGAAGATTTCATTTATATCATATAAGAAAAATAGTCCCAGTCCCCTTTGCAAGGTGTCTGCAGGAGCAAAAGCCTCTTCTCCTACTATATATGTTCCCTTAGTTATTTCACATGAAGGTTTTACGGCTTTTTAATGTAGAAAGGGAACGGTTATATATTTTAAGTGCTATCATCAGGGTTCTCAGAATAATAGACCGATCAGCAAAGAACGGTTTGGTTGCTAGTTGGAAAGGCAGAGAGAGGGACTGTAGATGACAGTGCAGAGAAAAATATGGTGGGGAAGAGGAGAAAGGTTACACACACATTTAACACTAAAATAAAGCAAGCAAAGAAAAACAAAGTAATGAAGACTCTATATAACTTATACGCCACCAAATACTGGGAGAACAGGCACTCACTTTTTATTATTATTATTATTATTATTTTTTTTTTTTTTTTTGAAGACGGAGTCTCACTCTGTCACCCAGGCTGGAGTGCAGTGGTGAGATCTCGGCTCACTGCAATCTCTGCCTCCCGGATTCAAGTACTTCTCCTGCCTCAGCCTCCTGAGTAGCTGGGACTACAGACGTGTGTCACTACACCTGGTGAATTTTTGTATTTTTAGTAGACATGGAGTTTTGCCATGTTGGCGAGGCTGGTCTCTAACTCCTGACCTCAGGTGATCCACCCGCCTCGGCCTCCCAAAGTGCTGGAATTACAGGTGTGAGCCACTGTACCCGGCCTCAATTTTTAAACAGTCAAGTCTCAGAGCAGCTATAGTCAATTCCTCAGTTCAGTGAAGTGTCTTCGAGAAAAACATACACACATATATACAAAACTATTCTTTTTTTTGGCGGGGGGAGGAGGGGGCAAAATCTTGCTCTGTTGCCCAGGCTGGAGTGCAGTAGTGCAATCTTGGTTCACTGCAACCTCTGCCTCCTGGTTTCAAGCAATTCTCCTGCCCAAGCCTCCCGAGTAGCTGGGACTATAGGCACCTGCCACCATGCCTTGCTAGTTTTTGTGTTTTTAGTAGAGACAGGGTTTTGTCATGTTGGCCAGGCTGGTCTCAAACTCCCGACCTCAGTGATCTGCCCGCCTCAGCTTCCCAAAGTGCTGGGATTACAGGCATGAGCTATCGTGTCCGGCCATCACAAAACTATTCTTATATGAGCATGGTCTCATAAATGTACATAAGCAAAGGAAAGTATAGAACTTAAACCTAAGTTTTCAACAAATGCTTACTGAGCTGGCTCTACAGAATGATCACACATTTCAAAATTAGCTACTAGGATCCACAGATTTAATTTTTCTGGTTTGAAGGGGGTAAAAAAGTCATACCTTTTTTTTTTTCAGACCCAATATAGGGTACCTGAACTTAAATAATCATATTGCAAACCCCAGCCTCTTCATACCATCTCAAACAGAGGCCCACTAAAGATGATAATCCAAGATACAAGCACAGGGGGAAAAGGTTTGCAAACTTGTGTGAACCCAAGGGAAACTGTAGCCGACCTACTGAACAGAGAACACCACAAGATAAAGATGTGCAAACTGGCTTCCAAATTTCAGCCCCCAAATGAATAAACACAGGTAAAATAACTTTAAATATTTGGGATGGAGAAACAACACTAGTGCAGAGAATAATTCATTTTGATATGAATTGCTATGAATTATCCCACAATAATTCCCCAGCTTTATCAGGAGTATGTTAACAGAGTAGGAACAAATTATTATCCATATCCTCCCCAAATTAAAATCCATTTAAAAATTGCCTTAGGTCTCAGCAGGAGTTTTAAAACCTAACTGAACAGAACTTATAACATGCTTTGAAATCAATCACTAAAAGGTGTTTCCTTTCCATGATATATAAATTACTGTGGTCTAGATTTTAAATTGTCACATGCAAGGAGAGGCAATAAATCCTTAATGTTTAACACTATGTATCTGGGCATTATAATACAAATATCCAGCATCTACGATTTGTAAAAAGTAAAAAAACGCTTATTATAATGTTCAGTGTGGGATAGTGAAAAATGTGCAATGACTGATGGGATCCCCTTTGGAAACTATGTCAGAGATCTATGTTCACCATGTTTCCTGTAGATGATGACTTGATAGCCATTTTTACCTGTTATGTGATCAGAACAGATTATGTCCTTCATCTCCAACTCCACTGCCTAAACCCCAGAGATAATCTTTTTTTTTTTTTTTTCCTTCGAGCCAAGGTCTCACTCTGTTGCCTGGGCTGCAGTGCAGTAGCACAATCATGGCTCACCGTAGCCTTGACCTCCTGGGCTCAAACAATCCTCCCACCTCAGCCTCCTGAGTAGCTGGGACTACAGGCATGGGCCACCACACCCAGCTAATTTTTTCATTTTTGTAGAGACAGGATCTCACTGTGTTGTCCCAGCTGGTTTCAAACTTCTGGGCTCAAGCAATCCTCCCACTTTGGCCTCTCAGAGTGTTGGGATTACAGCTGTGAGTCACAGTGCCAGGCCAGAGATTACTCCAATACAATTGAGGAGTGAGAATGGACTTTTCTTATTCTTATAACACTATCTCAATCACAATTAGAGAAAAGTCTCTTAGGATATATTGTTTGAAGATAAAATTAGATTCTCTGGATACAGAATGTGTGTGGATATGTGTTTGAGTTTATGGGAGAGGGAGACAGAAGGGTGAAAAAGGAGGAAGGAGAGGGCAAGCAGCAGAAAGAGAGAGACAGAAAGGATATGAATAAATGAATTTCTCTTTTAAGAAGCAAGGATCAACTCTGACTCAAGTTCCAGATCAATTGCTAATGTAAATAATGTAAAAGGTCCAATCCCATCTCTGGAGACCTTTTACTTTTGGTGGTGGTTCCTGGGCTGGGTTGAGTCAACACTTCCTTTATAACAGATGTGACAATTGCCTGGCACTGGATAACCTGGTCCTGTATTTTCATGCTAGGCTCGGGTTACAGTAAAGACACAGTTTGAGGATGTCACAGAGTGGAGGTGAATGATAAAACCAAGGCACTTAGAGCCCAGTTGCACACATTCACATTTATTTTCCTTCAAACTAAAATAAGTGGCTCTCTGAGCTAAAAGAAGAAGTGGGTGGGGCGGGGGGAGTGGGGGGCAGGCACACATCACTTTCATCTCAACTGTGGATTGACTAGTCTCCCATCTATGCCTGGATCTGCACAAGGGGTTGGAACTGCCCGATGGCTGGCATGCCATGGTCCACGGCCAGCTCTCAGCACTCAAGAGCCAGTGAGATGGTCCTTTCACTGCTGGCTTGGTAGGTCATGTTTTCACATTAACTGGGAACCTGGACATTTTTGACACACCTTCCATTCTATTGGTCCAAGATTACTTCATTCTCATCAGTGCCTTCATATTCTTAGTAAATAAGCGCCATCTGTTATTTACAAATTACGTTTTACATAAGCATGTTTACAACTTCTGAGCTATTTACATTCTAAGATCATAGCAGGTGCTTATATTTAGGGGCTAGGTAATTCTATGTTTAGCATGTTTATCAAGGTAGCCGATGTTCAAAAACATGTCTACCATATTTTAAGAAACATCAACAAGTTTATATAAAATATGGTTTGAACAGGCATGCACACATACATAAAGCAAGCTGGTAGAAGGAGAAAATCTTTCTAAAATGTTTTGCATAACACACTTGGTGACAGGGTCTGAGATAAGCCACTGATACCTGGACGTCTTAAAAAAATATGACTAACTGGAAAGTTTCTAGTCATGGGCCAGCAAACTATAGCCCGTGGACCAAATTCAGTCTCTCACCTGTTTTGTACATCTGTCATATATCAGCTCAAGGCATAAGAATGGTTTTTGCTTACTTAAATGGTTGAAAAAAATAAAATAAGATTATATTATGACATGTGAAACTTATATGGTATTCAAATTTTGGTATTTACCAATAAAGTTTTATTGGAACACAGTCAAGCTCATCCCCTTATATATAATCTATGGCTACTTTCCTGCTACAAAATGGAGTCAAAGACTTTTGACAGAGACCACATGGCCCTTGAGACCTAAAATATTTCTTATCTGGCTCTTTACTGGAAAAGTCTGTCAATCCCCGTCTTAGGTTGCTATCTGTATTCTGAGATCCCCAAAGATTTCACTGGTTAGAATTTTATATAAACACATCTTTCAATCAGTTCCCCAAAATAATTTTAGAGTTTGGCCAAGGAGCAAGAACATTATTAATTAGCTGTTCTTTAAGCTCAGATTCAATGTTGATGTTCTGAAAAGGAAATATATCCATGTGCTTTTGATCCGAAACTGTTTAAAACTTGCCTCAAACTTTGAAGATGTGTTTCTGCTGGTAGGTAACTGACAGCAGTTCGGATCAGTATGAGATCCTGAGCACCCACAGAATGAAGACAGCACGTGCCTTATTGGTGGCCAGTCGAGAGTTGGTTATTTCCTGTCTGCCCTGAGAAGTTGTCCCATTTCCAGCTTGAAAGGCTGGTCTGAGTCAGCCATCCTTCTTCTAATTTCTTTTCCTAGACTCTCCCCACCCCTCAAGATCAAACCTGTTTTTCAGATAATTTCATGGGCTAATCAACAGTCACTGTGGATATGGGGGTGGGAGGAAAAGCTTGTAAAAAGAGAAAAGCAGCATGGGAAGATTAGTAGGAAAGGAGTCATATTCTCTCCTCTGTTTCTCATCCTCTACATCCTCTGAGTCCCTCTAGAGAGCCTGGTTCCCCTAAACTAGTTTGCTATCTTTGTTCAACCCCAGCAACCAAAGCAATGATCATGTAACACAATCTGACAATCACTCTGTAGCAAGACCGGGGACTGAGTATGCAAGGAAACTTCATCATCATTTTGCTTTAGACAGAGCAATCACTCTAGTGCAGGAAGGAATTAAGGGCTGTGAATGACTTAAAGAAAAGAAAAAGAAAGAAATGACAGTGGCTTGTAGAACTGGAAGTATTCATACAGAATCAGCAGGATTCCAAAGCAACAGGTTCTTCAAACACTTTTTAAAAAATTTCATTTTACAAATAGAGCACTTGGTTATAACAAGACAATGGAAAAAGTAAGCTAATCTCATGGAGGGATTCTGGTGATTGTGAAAATATTAGATGCTCAAAGAAAGATTCCAATTCTAATGACTATGTAACTATTAGATACACAAGGGAAGAACAAAAGCACTGCAGTAAATCGTTGAGTCAGGTTATTGGCGTCGTAAATAGAAAACAAAACACATCCTCCAACAAAACTTACAGGGGGTAATGACCATTCACAGACAGCCTTTAACAGTTTCTTTGTACCAGTCACTGCTTGGTCTACTCTATGATACTGCAAATAAGGGTGTGGACTCTGAACATTCACCGGTAGTAAATCCACTTGACTCAACCCCAAAAGCAGGTGCAGTAGACAGCCAAGTCTTACATCAACTGGGATATATTGAATTTGAATCAGTGGCTGAGAAAGGAAAGGCTCTAGGTAGCATCATCCATCCTCAAGAGTTCCGACAGCTGGACAAATTATCCTATGCTTACAGAGCATTTAATAACAGCTGATATTCAGGTAGGACATTTTGCATGGATTTGAAAAAGCGTTCCAGTCTTTGTAAATAAGTTTATGAGACAACGTCAAGATAGGCATGGAGAAAAATCAGAGCAGAGACAACTCCGTATCTACAGCATTCCAACATTATGTGTTTGAGTCAAAATGGAAAGGGACAAGAAACAGAAAAGTCACTGTTCTCTATGGTCATCATTGTCCTAACTGCAGAGGAGTTACAATCATGGGTCATGGGCAGTGTCATCTCTGTGTGGGGACGGTGGGGAAGAGGTAAAGGCCAGGCCAAAGCACTCTCTGCAGTACTTGGACCACTTTATCACCCCACACCAGCCTGAACCTCTCCTAGATCTACTTCCAATGTTAGGTTTCACATATACTTACAGACATGATTTTATATTCTTTAAGCTACACGTAAGGTGGTTATCATTGCTATGATGCCTATTATGTATATTCCTTGCTTTTCTTTTACTTTAATGTTCAACAAATACTGCAAAGGTAGGTTTGGGAGTTGTGCTTTTTGTTTCTTTTAAAGTCAGCAATTTATTTGAGTATATTTTCTTGGGGAGGAAAAGATGGCAAAAAATTATTTCTTTCTTTTCTTTTCTCTTTCCTTCCTTCCTTCCTTCTTTCCTTCCTTCTTTCTTTTTTTTCTTTTCCTTCAAGAACTGGGACGAAAGAGAATTGCGCAAATGTGTTCCTGCACCACCTCATGATTTGCCTGCATTACTGTTGTGCATTTAAATGCCATTCCATGCACCAACTACAGGAGACATGGACACACAGAGATGCCGAAGGCTCTAGATAGGAGGTGGCATTCTGCTAGAAACCCCACCACCAATCAAGCCCAGGAAGGGGTCAGCAAACCCTGTATCCGCTTGCGACTATGAGTAACCTTTTTTACTTGAAAGGCACGTATAGGATACTTCCCAGCCAGGAAGCTAAAGCATAGGATCTTCATGACATCAAAAAAAAGAGGGGGGGGTATCTATGGTCTATGGTCCTCTTGCAAAATCAGGTGTAGTAAGTTTAACGACTACCAACAGTCAGGAAGTCTATCTGAAGTCTTTTGGAAGAGCTAAAAAAAAAAAAAAAACCACCACCATCATACTCCTACTCCCATTAACATAGGGCCCTATAACCACCTTGCTGAGGCACTGGCTGGTTGCTCCTCTTGGAGCCAGTGCCAGACGCTGAATCATTACACCAAGTCTCCGGCACCTGAGTTGTCTTTGGAGGGATTCCATTCAAGCAGTGCCCAAGCCTGAGCCTGTTTAGCTCATGAGAGTTGACAAGATCACAGCCTAGGCTGCTATGACTGTAGGCCACATTAGCGTTGCAATGAAGTAAAACCAAAGTGAAGTTTATTAGAAAATGTCTAAAATGTTAAGTTGGATGCTGCATCAAACTCTTTTTCCCCTCTGTTTAAGACTAGATTGTGTTTAAAAATAAATAAGTTGGCCCCATCCTCCAGGTTCCCAAAGTAGAAAAAAATCGGGGTCAAATGCAAGGATAAATGAATCAAAAGGCTCTATTAACTCACTGTATTTAACCCACTGTTTTTTGCAATTGCCTTTTATGAGGGTGCAGCTCAGCAACTCTCATTATGAATAATTCAGATTCACATCTTTTCATACCTCAGAATGAGACTTGCTAATTTTGAAGCTTGTGGAAGAATCTAACTAGAATTATGCTCAAAATAATGGAGGATTTTCCATGATTTTCCTAGTAACACTGAACCCAGTTCTTGCTCAAACAAATATGGTGCTGTATTTCTTTTTTTCTTATACTATAAGTCACACATACTCGGGATGCCCTAAGAGGCAATTAACACCTATGAATGCTTTGCTTCACAAAGTACCTTCCTTTTCTTGCCTGAATTTGGGCAAAGAAGCAAAGAGTAAAAATGATTTAGAGGCAACATTCCAGCAGATAGAAGACAAAAGAAAGAAACAGAAATGGGAATATAGGAAAGGCCCAAATAAGATTAATAATGTAAAATGTGGAACTACTCACTATTGATCAAACATTAGGATTGGAGGGGGGAAATCCTAATATTCTCCATTAATTTACACTCCTTAAAGCGTTATTTAAAATAGCTAAGATTGTATCTGTATAACAATTTGAAAAATGAGGAGCATCCAGAAACACAGGGACAAGTGCAGCATAACTTCCCTACATTTAAGACACTAAATAAAAACACTGTATTGAATTGTTTACTATGAACCAGACGCTGTGCTAGTTAGTTTCTCTCTACACTAATTTTATTTCTTGTTCCCAACTTTTCTAAGGGAAGTTGGGGAAAGTTGTATAACTCTTGATTTAAAATGGGCAAACAGAGACAGATTGTCAAGTTCAGTGACTTGCCCAAGGTCACAAGTCTACAGAGTGACTAGGATGGAAAAACAAAAACAAAACATTGTCTCATGAGAACTTGATACTCACACTGTACCAAGGTCACTGATTAGACCAAAGATGGCTGTGGGTAATCTTGGCAAAGGGCTATGCAGACCTCCGGAGCTCAAAATGCATGACTCACTGTGGGCTCTTCTGCTTCCAAAATGAAGGGAAGGGTCTTTTCTCAGTGTCACACCTTCTAACTTTAATCTCCCTTCTTTTCCCCACACAAAAGACTTGCTTTTTTTCAACCAGATCTTTCCACGGCCAGGACTCCGTGAGCCATAACCATATCTACAAGTCTGCCCTCCCTGTTCTTTGCCCCCATTTACATGGCATCTAAGAATCTTTTTCATCTAAATTCAACCATTCCCTAAAAACTCTGTTCACAATCCAATTCCTTCAAGCAGCAGTGTCCCCTGATATCCCCAGACCCAAGGGACCAGCCCTGCTTCTGAATCCCTGTAGCAGCATCCTGTGTTTCTACTGTTGTGATGGCAAACTCCAAGCAGGCGGACAGGAAGGAATTAACAAGTCCAGCTATCTCTGCTCTCTCACACACTGTGTTTTCACCTCTCTGGTTATCTGAGTTCATCCACCTTCTTTTGGAATATTGATGTTGTCCCCATCATACCTTGATTCTCAGCTCTTCCTCAAGCCTCATTCTGGACAAGTCCCTCATTCTTTGGTTCAGCTAAGCCAAGGGTGGATTTTTTTATAAAAGGAACTTTTCGTAAAGCAAATAATAGAAAAGTAGAGCTAAGAGAACACAAGTCTTTTTCTTTTTTTTACCCGAATTTCACTAAAGTCCAGCCACAGTTAATGACTCTGGACACCTGTATCTTACACTTCACCTCCATCTAAGTGAGATCTCTTCTCCTGACCCACTCGGTGTGACTTTTAGGTCCAGCGGGATTTCTAGCTCTTGTTTTAAGCCACTGTAGACTCTTGCACTCTGCTATAAATACATTTTTCTTCTTTTTTTAGTGGAGGTGGTATAGGTGCTAACTTACTGTGTTATTAAACCTGCCCTGGTCATTGGGGATAAGGAAGATAATTAAAAGTTGTAATTTTTTTAGTGTTTATTGCCAGACAAGTACCAAACAGTACAGAGTCATTATATTATTTATTTTTTCACAATTCTTTGAGGTAAATTATACCCAGTTAACAGATGAGGGAGAGAGAGAGACAGAGGGAAGTGGGCAAGGGTGAAAAAACTAACTACTGGGTACTATGCTCAGTACCTGGGTGTCGGGATATCCCCAAACTCAGCATCATGCGATATACCCAGGTAACAAATCTGCACATGTACCCATGAATTTAAATTAAAAGTTGAAGTTATATTTTTTTAAAAAAGAAATGATACAGAGGGACTCCATATGTCTACTACCTAGTGCTGAAAAGAAATTATTTTCAAGTTGGGCCTATCAGGTTAGACCTTTCTCAGTTTTTGCCTTTTCAGCAGTTATACGCTTATAATTTTTTTTTTCTTCTCTCTGGAGAGAAAAAAATTCTGGACAATTCTTGGAAAAAATAATATTAAAAAACAATCCCCAAATAAAAACACCACAATTGTTTACTATAAATACATTGTTTAAAGTATGTAAAATAACTACAATAGTTAAACTATTTTACCTACTCCAAAATATTTGTGTTACTTATTATGCAAAGCATATAGAAAAATGTTTCAAATATCACTATTTCAATTGATACTTATAATACAGCATGATGTATGCAAGTGTGTGGTGCACGCATTATGTTTGTGGTTATTTTAACATGTAGATCATAAACTGTGTGTCAAAAAAAACCAAAAAACAAAAAACAAAAAAAAAAAAAAAAAAAAACAGAGACACACAAGACCAGAGAGGTTAAATTGTAAAGATTATGTGACATATGTAGGTAAAGCCCTTAGCACAGCACCTGAAGCATGATAGTTATTCAGTAAATGGAAACTAAAACTATTACTATATGTATAATACACTGCCCCAGGCATAAGAGAATATATTTTCTCAATGGAAAGCAAAGATTCCTTTTTCCCAGTGATCTCAAACCACTGGTCGTCCTCTTTATAGAAACACTAAGAAAACTTGCAGCATCCTCTCTTGAACCCAAAGAGATCTAAGGCAGTCAACTTTAATTGTACAAAAAGCAAACTGAGGACAAGAGGGGTACATGGTTTATCTGTAGTCACACAGATGACATGCAGCTGAGAATCCTGGCTCTTTCCAATGGCAAAGGCACTTGAGCAAATATGACTCTTTCTGACTCTTACCAAACATTCACCCATGCCTTGCTAATTCCCAATGCAGGAATGGCTGCCTAAGAGGCAAATATTGAGCTAGGGGGAGATGATGATACTGGTGGTGATGCTACCAATGAAGAAAATGGTGACTTAACACTGAATTTCAACTACAATTGGTTCTAAATTGCTTTATATAAACCGAAAGTTTATGTAATGTGGTCAAGTTCACACAACCTGGATAGAATCCCTTCACTATATTCAAGAACGACATACACAAAAAGTCCACTAATCCACAGACCTATGGATTTGGAGTTCTTCCATTCACCTGGAACTAGAAGACTACTTGCTTAACATGACTGATTAAAAAAAAAAGTAGACATATATAGAAAAATATATCAGGTTAATCTAAGCCACACAAAAAGGTAACTTTGTAATGTACTTTAGAAAGATTACATCTTATGGTGGCAAAGAAATACAGATTTGATTGGCTTGGTCGCGGAATTAGAAACTCTTTAAAAGGGAATTTGAAAAAAACTGTGGTCATCTGATACACAGTTATGTTCACAGAGTTGTGCTCGAAAAGTGACAATGATCTTTGGAACTTCCAGTAACCACAGTTTAGCATAAGATGGAACTTGAGTCTCCAGGCATGAAGAAGTAAGGATTCTCTGGGAATTTGGGGGAATTACTGACCCAGAGAGAATCATAGGAATTACAAAGAAATAGAAGTTTGCTTTGAAAAACATTACTGTATTTCTACAAAAGCAGCATACATAGTGGTTGAACACACACCAATCATTGTGTCTGGATCTGAAGGCCAATTCCACCATTTGCTAGCTGTGTGACCTGAGACAAGCTAGTTAACCTCTCTGTGTCTTAGTTTCTTCCTCAATAAGAATGGGAGGAACTGAAAGTGCCTATGTCAAATTGATACATGTAAAGTGCATAGTCTAGAGCCTCACACTCAATAAGTAACAAGTGATTTTGAAAAGTGCTGTATAACTACAGATTATGAAAGTAGTAAGTTCATGGTAGAAGATATGTAAAATGTATACATGAATTGGGAGAGTAATAAAAAAAAAAATGACACCATCATCTGCAATGACACATTGTCAGCATTTGGGGATATGATTAAGAAAAGGCATTTTCCGCCAGGCATGGTGGCTCACACCTGCAATCCCAGCACTTTGGGAGGCTGAGGCAGATGGATCACGAGGTCAGGAGATCGCGACCATCCTGGTTAACATCGTGAAACATTGTCTCTACTAAAAATACAAAAAAATTAGCCAGGCACGGTGGCAGGCACCTGTAGTCCCAGCTACTCAGGAGGCTGGGGCAGGACAATGGCGTGAACCCGGGAGGCGGAGCTTGCAGTGAGCTGAGATCGCACCACTGCACTCCAGCCTGGGTCACAGAGCGAGACTCCGTCTCAAAAAATAATAATAATAATAAATTAAAAAAAGAAAAGAAATTTCCTTGGGCCAGGCACGGTGGCTCATGCCTGTAATCCCAGCACTTTGTGAGGCCAAGGCAGGGGGACCACTTGAGCCCAGGAGTTGGAGACCAGCCCAGGCAACATGGCAAAACTCCGTCTTCTACTAAAAATACAAAAATTAGCCAGGTGTGGTGGTACACACCTGTAGTCCCAGCTACTTAGGAGGATGAGGCATGAGAATTGCTTGAACCCATGAGACGCAGGCTGCAGTGGGCTGAGATAGCACTACTGAACTCCAGCCTGGGTAACAGAGCAAGATTCTGTCTCAAAGGAAAAAAAAAAACAAACAAACCAAAAAAAAAAAAAAAAGAAAAAGAAGAAAAAGAAAGAAAGAAAAAAGAAAAGAATATTTCTTAAGCAAAAACTGGAATCATTTTGTATGGTCTTTTGAAAATTACATTTTGAAATTAAAAGCACATTTTGAGTAGAGATTTGTTTCAAATCTAATTTCTATATTCAGGTTCCAACAAACAAACAGTATAAGGAGCCAAACAACCCAAGCACCTCCACCCTACTGTGGAGTTTTCTGGAAAAGCTTTCAACAAAGGAGTCTGAACAGTAAATGGCACTTGCCTAATTTTTACACTGTGCTTTAGAAACCCAGGAAGGAGGCCCACGGCACTCCAGAATTGAAGAATCACACAGTACCATACCAGGTTAACAGCATGTTTCAATTCTTTTGCCCCCAAAGCATGTAACTACAGAGCAACCGCTGACTTAACTTTGCAGCGCCCATAAGCAGTACTGTATCTGTTTCTTCACAAAGAACAAACTAACTTGATTTTTGTGGAAGTTAAATTGCCAACATCATATTGAGTTAAAGAGAAACAAAACAAAAATCAGAAGTTTCAGCCCATGCTGTATCTTTAAAAAAAAAATACATCCTTTGACCCCAAATAGATTAAAATTAAGCGCGATTAGTCTTCAACACCTCCTTCCTCCCTCCCACCACCATCAACATCACGCACTAGCTATATTTTCCAGGCCAGTTTCTTCATGGTAAAACACTTTCTCATGAGACTGCCTGTGGTCAGGGCTGACTATGTCACAGGAAAAAATGCTTCTCATGATCTCTAGATCATAGCACTTCCAGGTCTAGCATGAGCATTAAATACAGACACACCCGGAAATTGTAAATGATTTTAACAACAGGACATTTTCCCACCTCAAAAGTGGGATAATCTTTGCAGCCTACCTATGTCCCTGGGGTGTTCTGAGTATTAACAAGTTAGCATTAGTCAGGCACTTTGATTTCTACAGACAAAGGGCTCTGTATAAATACAAAGTATGATTATCCAACCCAACTGCCTTTTGGAGAGAGGCGGAAAGGCCACTGCTTCCATCATTGTCCTCTCAAGAGCAAAGCAACCTCCCAGTTATCTGCAGGGCAACACTCGTGAAAGTTGCGCTGTATCTGAGCCTCTGCTGCACCGTTCCCTTATATAGTCAATGAAGAGGGAACCCCTTCTGTGTGCATATTTTCAATTCACATTCCAAAACAGTATAGGCAATGAAACAGATTTTCGGCTGTGATTTATAGGCCTGGATGTGACTGGGCCAGGCACTGTGCTAGAATCACGCACATCACTTCTTCAGGATGTGGAGAAGTAAGGAGGCCCCTACAGAAAATCATGTTCCTGTATTTAAAGAATGTGCCAGTATGCGCACATATCTCAGTGAATGCCTACATATTAAGAATGATTTCACAAAGCCGTGCAAACCCCACCTGAGAACTAAAAAAATACATAAATTTTAAATCTAAATTTAATATAGATTTGAGCCTTTCCCTTGGCCTCTGGAGGAATCAATTTGAGATAATGACAACCTTGAAGATAATGAAATAGGTTACATAATATTAAAGACTAGAAGGTATTTCTGAGGGACACAGACATATAAGTAGACTCTCTGTATTACAGCACCTGCCTAACATCTTTAAAGAGAGGGACAAAATGTTGGCCTCTGATAAATTATGTTGTACCCTAGCCACAGACACTATGGTATACTTTCCTTTAGTTGAGTTATTCATCTTTAGCTTTAAACATCAGAATATAGCCTTCAACAAAACGGTAAGAGCCACTGGTTTGTCCAATGGTATTATGATTTAAAACACACACACATACACCACACAGTCAAGCTACTGAGGCAGGCATTCCTAAGTGAACTGTCTAGAAAAAGCTAAACTAATGAACAAAGTAATCCTGGGAAATCCTGTTCCATAAAACCATTAGTTGCAATAGGCTAATTCTCAATAAAAAGCCTGGCAAATTCTCAGAAGGCAAAAAGCCTCCTGAGCCTTAAGGGTTAACTCACTTGCCTTAAAATAAAAAAAAAGACACATATAATTTCCTTTTATCATAAAACAATGCATTTATTATTTTCTGTATATCTGTTAAAGGGCATGGCTTTTGGAGTGGAAAACAAAACAGAACTTGGTCACATGTTTATTTGCTTCAGCTACTCCCTTCCCCTTCTGATAAATAATCAAACATGCCATCCAGAAAAAACAAAACCAGCGAGCTGGGAAATTTGATGGTCATCAAATAGACTGAGATACCAAGAAAAGCAGCCCACTGTTCCCACACTGAGTTTTCAGCCCCCACACCTACACTAACATCTGAGTAAATACCTTCAGTCACTCTTTCCATTTTCCCTGCAATTACTCCTACTGTTAAACAAATTGTCCTTAAGGCAGTCGCAAACATCTTATTTTTTCTTGCAAAGGAGAACAACTTCTGAACATTCAAAAAAGCCATCATAGCCATAGCAATACACACACATGCACACGCACATACATACAATTATTTTATGTATTTAAATGTTTCTTCTATGAGAGGTTTGGACAACCCCAGACCATATTTCTTTCTCTATTCTAATAGATGCTGTTTTAGACACTAAATTTTAAAAATATTTAGTCTGGGGACTAGCAAACAAGGCTCACAGCAATAACAATTCTCTTAAGATCAAAAGAGCTAATTTTCCATTTCCTGTCTATTCCCTGACCACTATATAGTTAAAAAAGAAATATTAACACCTGGCTTACCAATTAAACTGAAGTTGGGGGTCAGGGAAGGGGGTGTGGAGGGAGGGGAGAGAGGCAAAAGGAGTGACTACAGACAGGAAAAGGTGGAACCTTTTTAAAAAATGTCAAACCATGTGTTTAAAAAGTCATTTCAACAGAAAGGACTAAGAGAGCCGTTAGATCGCTCTTCTACTCAAGAGCCAGGAGGCAGCCCAAGTCCAAGGGCTTTTCCTGCCATACTGATGATCCACAAGGAAAATTTTGAAAAGAGCCTTCCAACATCAAAGTTAACAACCATCACAGAAAGTGAGGTAGGCTTCCCTTTCCCTCTGCAGCCCACTCCGTTGAAACAATAGGAATATGAATGAGATAATGACCGTGCGTGTTTCAGCAGTCTGACTTTTATTGGCATGAAATTGGTACAAATATTATCAAGCCTGATTCACAAATGATGACGGTGTCGTGATGCAAACATTAGGGGACAATTCTGTAGATGCAGAATTACAAAGGCACCATCCCCACATTCTCTTACTACTTGTGGTAACAGGAAGAAAAAGAAGGCAACGCGAAACAATGTCACAGTAAGCAGAGAGAGGTTCCAATCTACGTTCAGCCTATAAAACTATCCTGACACCACCCGGCTGCTTACTTAGCTGATTATATCCAAAGACATATTTGAAAGCAAGAGTGAATTAAACAAGGAGTTAGAAGGAGACGGTCCTCTCAAATCTCTAAAAAGAAAAAAGCCTCTGATGGAGAGAGGAGGGAAGGGGGAGGAAAAAAAGCAGTAAACAAGTTGGATCATCTTATTTCGCCCTTCGGAGAATGTCTGCACAAGAACGGATCCCTAGTTTAAAAGTTTAACCCACCAAAAAAAATGTTTCTTTTTCTCTGGACACTTACAGAGAAAATGAAGAGTTTGGCGAAGGGAGCCCGTACTGTCTGCCTTTGGATTTCCGTCTTCTTGCTGTAGATGGGTTCTGGCTGTTTCTGCGAAGCGGGGGTTGCCGAGTGGTAAAAAAGATGTTTGAATAAACAGGAAGTACTGTGCGGCTGAAGCACACTCGAAGAGAAAACACACTGGAACATTGCCCTTTGTAGGCAACCTCAGGGAGGTTTGCCTCCACAGTAGCTGGCTGGGCTCTCACTAAATGACAAAGAAACCACAAGAATTCCTCAAGTAATTCTTCACTTTCAAAGTTGAAAGATCAGTTGGAGCTTGCAGGTAATTTTCAAAGTTGCATTTAGCACTTAAAGAAATCTATTAATGCCACACGTATCTAAACCGCTCCAGGTCTGCAAGCAGCGACACAGCACACGCAGTGTGCCCTGGCTAGACCAAGCCCTAGCCAAACACAGCTCATTCACGCAGACAAATACACACCAACAGGGTTTCGGGAAACCTGCTCTTGAGATATTTTTGTGGTGACATTTACATAGGCAGGATGCTTTAAAAAAAAAAAAAAAAAAAAAGAAGAAGAAAATTCAGATTTTGCAGACTTTAGAGGATTTTGTCACATGTATTTTTAAAGAACATATCGTCCCGTATTCCAGAGATATGCCCTGGATCTGGCTTTGACTGGCTGTCCTTTATATTTTCTTTCTCCACCATCAACCAAACTACCTGTTTATTTCCAGATGCCTAGCTTGCCTACTGGAACACTCCTTAACCCGCCCCAAAATGATTATCACAGTCCTGTCTTCCGTCACCGGAGTAATTCAACAGATACTGTAAAGAAAAGTAAACTGGTAAAGGCACAGCAATTCAGCTTGAAAAATAAGAGGAAGAGTTGAACAGCCATATTTAATAACAAAAAAAAAAAAAAGGAAGAAAAGGATTCCTTCTGAAAATGTATTGCTCTTGTGGCAATGTTCTTCTGCCACGGAAGCTACTGATTTGTTATTTAGAGTGGAATGCTGGACTGTCTGTCATCCAGGTGCTAATACTCGGCTAAAATAACTCATTGGGAGCTGTCAGTGGGATGTTTACATAGGCCCCAATCTTTTCTTCATAGAAGGAAATTTTTTACTGGAATTCATCTTCTTTTGATCTCACATTCAAAGCAACGGCAGCTTGATAGACATTCAAGTCTGAAAGCAAATCCAGACGCTGAAGATAAACCGCCAGAAAATGACAGGCAGAAGCATCTAAAGCTTATAAAAATGAAGAGAACAGCATGTCGCCTGAGTATTACAATAGCAGAAATCAAGAGACATATTAGGTGGAACTGATCAGCCACAAAAACAGTTCAAAAGGCAGATCATAGAAACAGAGGACTAGGCTAGGGGGAAAAAATGGGAAAGATCTGGTTTACTGCCTCATCTCCCTTCTGAGCCTCACAGTGCTTCCACGCCTGCCTTCTCCACTTTGGGAAGGGGTGGAGTATCCAATGCAAATGTTCCTCTCTAACTCAGCTGGTCCAGTTAGAGACCAGGAAATGATTTCCTAGCAATCCATTTTCAAGGGGCAGGAGAAAAAGGCAGACTCTTACCTTGCTCAGTGTCCAACATGCTGCATTTTATTAGCATCCCCTGCAGCTGCTCTGCGTTGCAGTATCAAAAGGCACACAGCCTGGGCGCCATGAAAGTGGGCGGTCAGGAAAACCATCTCTCAACAGAAGAGCTATAAGTAGTTCGAGATGGGGCTAGAGAGCTCTAAGCAGTCCAGTTCCCTAAAATGGCTAGTTATGGAATGAACACAAATGTTCCAGCCTCAGTCACACAAATAGATGTGTTCTGTCCTACAGATATGTAACAGCTCAACACCTAGTAGCTTTTAAGCCAACTAGGGCAGTTCTGTAAAGGAATTATCACAACTTTCTTAGAGACATGCAATTAAAAAAAAAAAAGCCTCTTATTTTCATTAAAGTCAGTGCATACAATGAAATACTAATTATCCCAACAATTTTGTTCTTAAAGCTGTTTGTTAACAAACACTGAATGTGAACAGGCAGCATCAGGTTAAAGGGCAACAGAATTCCACATTATAATTTAGCCCGCGGTTATTCCTGATTGCAAGCACCCTCTGGGACTGCAAAGCAAGATCTTCTTTTGCAGCACGCTTGGATTTTTAAAATTAGTGCCCCTCCTTTTTTGCATAATAAACCAACATTAAAATATGGATTAAAAAATGTACAAGCCAATTTTTAAAAGCTGTAATCAGTTTAGCATTTGCCTTGTGCAAACGAGTCCCGGGTAACTAAGTTACAAAGGCAAAAAACAAACAACACAAACAAACAAAGCCAAAGCCCTACTGGATCCTACGAGTGTTTTTTCAAGACACCTCTGCCATGCCTATACAGCTATCAGATGTGCTGAAGTCGATGATTTCCCTTTGAACTGTACTAGTTCAATCTGTGAAAGTCACCCTGGTTGTTCTCTAACCATAAAAAAAAAAGCAAACAAACATAGTTGCTCTCAACACTTATTTCCAAACTTCCCCCAACTAAATATTCCGTGTTGTTGCAATTGTTCGATTTACAAAAAACAGAAAGGTTTGTCGTGAAAACGAAATGCAAATTCCCTTATATATTATAAAATAGGTTCTTCCTCTACAAAGAATGCCGCCACCACCGCTGTGATGCAAGGAGCAGCAACACTCCACTTCTCATGGCCATTAGAAATCTTTTTTTAAAAATCTGCCACGTATAAAGACCTTCATTAGTATAATTAAATGACTGTTGGGTTTTTGTGATATAAACAACTTTTGATATGTCATTTAAAAACCTCATAATAACATCATTAAAGAGCCACCATTTTTAATAGAGAAATTGTCTGCTCAGGGCCATGGAACAGTCGTCTCGCTCTGGGCCTCTTCCTCCTCTCCCTTTCAGACTTCTGCTGGACTTGAATGTCACCATAGACCTTGAATCCTTGAATGTGAAATGGCTTCACGCTAATTGCTCTAATTGCTTGAAGATGTGCAGGCAGGTGAAACCTGATCCCTGTGGCCATTGTAGACCAAGAACAACACGGGAATGTTTACACAGTGGTTTGATTTTAATAGACAGAAGGGCTGAGTTTAAGACAGCAAAAACACAGCTAATAGGTGACCTCTTAATGTAGTCCTCCTCTAAATAAAAAAAAAAGGACACACAACAAAATACAATTTCATGTTCTAAAAGGCAACGTCCTAAATACCAAGGTTATTTGCTTGACTCTTGGAGTTGAGTACATGTTACATTGCACCTGACATTTTATACCCGAAAGTCTACCCCGAGTATGTGTGCGTGTGATTTTTTTTTTTTACTTTAAAACAAAAAAGCACTTTATATGTCAGTCAACTTACAAACAGATTATGACTCCACGGTATTTCCTATTAAGTGCATTCATTTAAATTTTAAATTGAATATTTTTCACAGCTGTAAAACTCCTTGTCCCTTAAACGGAAGGCTTGGGTGTCTCCTTGTTTATTCCTTTGCCTCTTCTGTCCCCACCCCCATTTATGGAATTCTTGACCCTTGTCCATTTCTTGATTGCAGTTGAAGTTGAGCCCAAACCCTCTCACACTGGTGCTTCAGACATTTGTCTAAAGGCTTTCAGGATCTTGTTTCTTTGTTGCTGTGTGGGACTGTGGTCTCCTTCCACCTAGACAGACTAAGGTGGCCGTAAGAGTGGCCAAAATAGTTATTCAAAAACAGTGGCTATTCTCCTTGATGTTTTAACAATCTGGAATGGACACCAAGGTTTAACGATGGCTCCCTAGGGCCCTCTCTTAACAGGGCACAAAGGTAACCACGCTAGACAAGAAATACATGATAGCAAGGTCAAGAGAAAAATACAGCAGCACCTCCAAGGTATCATTAACAAAAGGAAACCCACAAAGGTTAGGGGAAGTGTTAGGTATTGAGATAGGTAGGTAGGTAGGCAGGTAGATAGATAGCTCAAGGATCCAAATGTATAGGAGCATTTCATATATAGCCAAGGAAATACTGCCAAACAGAAAATGAGAATGAAACATATACTACAGTAGGAAAAATGCGGCAAAACAATGGAATTATTTTAAGGTTAAGCTGGGCAATTAGAGCCAATGATACACCTTGTAAATGAGAACAGAGAAGCACAAAATACCCCATACAGCAGGGAGTATTGTCTAACTGCTGCTCTGCCAAGTTATGCTGTATATTAACTTCTGATGATGAAATACAAAATGCAGCAGAAAGGGGGGAAAAGTTCTCTTAAAGCTACAAAAACTTTAACTATATAAGCTAAGTAATAAATATAGGCCCTTCTTTTCCTGGACTATTTGTCTCCCCGGACACTGAAAGACAAAATAATGAAACAAAAATAACTGCGTAGAACCTCCCTTTGAATCACAGCCACCTCACATACATTTCCAGACAATCCTACTTTCTTCTAAAAGTTATAATCCCCGGCCAGGCACAGTGGCTCACGCCTGTAATCCCAGCACTTTGGGAGGCCGAAGTAGGCGGATCACGAGGTCGTAAGAGATCGAGACCATCCTGGTCAACATGGCGAAACCCCATCTCTACTAAAAACACAAAAATTAGCTGGGTGTGGTGATGTGTGCCTGTAGTCCTAGCTGCTCAGGAGGCAAAGGCAGGAGAATCACTTGAACCCGGGAGGTGGAGCTTGCAGTGAGCCGAGATCGCACCACTGCACTCCAGCCTGGCGACAGAGTGAGAGTCCGTCTCAAAAAAAAAAAAAAAAAAAAAAATTATAATCTCCTATTAAGAAGAAATGCCCTTCCCTCTGAAAAAGGAGGGGGAACCAGTAACCATTTGTACATGTACAGATTAAGTATAAACCAGTCCAAGCCAGTGAGAGGAACACAGAGGAAAAAAGTAAACAGGCCCCTACCCCCTACCCCCAAAATAGTTCCCCTTTGAAAGTTCTAAGTGGTGAGTGCCTGGTACCGAAGGCTGCCCTGTTCCTTGGAGGGGTCAGCAAAGCTATGCTAAACTGACAGGTTCAGTTTACAGCAGGCCAGAACTTTGTTTGGATATACTGGCCTTGTTCACCGCCAGCTTAACAACAGATGGCTAGAAAACTTTCATTATGTTGCACAGGACTGAACTGCAAACAACCCAGAAAACTGTGAAAAGTTTAACTCCCTCTGAACCAATGTGCCAAACCAGGGCCTGCCCAGAGCCAGTGAACCAGCTTAGGGACAAGGGGACCGTGGAAGTGATGGTTAAAATAACACTGCCCACGTCAAGTCAAAGCACCTTTCCAGGCTCCAAAACGGCAGAGACCCACCCAAATCTTTATTTAACTCTTCAAGCGCCAGGCCATATAAGGAGTGGCATTGACCATGCCTTCTTTACTTTTCCAAAATGTACTGGCAGACTTTCCCTCCCTTTGGAGAAAGAAAATCTTACTCCAGACAATTCCCAATCCCCAAGCTCCCGTTCTGCCTTCCCGTCTCCTGGAAGTTGGGAGCACAGGACCAAATTGTCTTACCCTAACACCCAGAGTTAAATATGATTTATCTAAATCTGTTTATAATTTAAATATTCATTAAGTAGATTCAATCACATGAACCCTAATATCTCCTAATGCTCTGAGACAGGTTATAAATGCACCTTTGAAGGTTTAATTCAATTGGCAATCTGAGAAGTCTTATCACTGGAAATGTGTTATTTTCATAAATGTGTTTTCCACAAATGTATTTTAGAAGCTACCCTTTCCTGTTATTGAAAGAAAATTGTGTTTATTACTCCTTTAGCATAGTGTAAACTCATAAACGTCAACAGAGAGTACAAGGAAAACTGTCAACTAAATATTGTTTCCTTCATGAGCTGTTCTTCCAAGTCAATTACGCCTTTCAACTTCTGGGGCATTGTATGATAAACTGGCAGTAAAAATCATTCACATTAATATACCATGGTGCCTTGCCTGCAAAAGGTAATTAAAGAAGTAAATGACTCATAAGAATAGACATATTAGCTGCAAAATGAAAGGCAACTGAGCTGCCACATAAAAATATGTACCATTAAGATACTGCATTTTCATATTCCTGTAATCAGCTTCAGTAGACTAATGCTTATTTAATCCAGTTCTGTGCTAAGTCCATCAACAACTGTTTTTTGCTGTTTTCTCCTTGACTGAACATTATGAGAGCAGGTTTAGAATAAATACTGCAATGAGATTTTTGCATACTCAATTGAAGAACAGGTTTTTACATTTTAAAATCTATTTTTCTTTCTCTGAGAAATACAACATAAAAAAAAGATTACTGGTGGAAAAAAATATATATGTATATTGCTAGCTAGACGTGGCCCTTCAAATGGCAGAACATTGCAGCAAAATATTTGTTTCCATATTCACTATTTCTGACCTGTACCACTATCAGCATAAGGGTGTCATGCCTCCACTTGCCAGATCTCAGCTTCCTTTATGAAGCACTCCCTTTTGTTAATAATGTCTTCCATTAGCATTAGCAGGATGAGGGCAATTTATCCTTTGGCAGGGATGGAAAGAGAAGGCAAGATATGAGGAGGGGGTTAGTGTGGGGGGTGGTGGGAGAGTCTCTCAGACATGCCTAGTGGCCTCTGAGTCCTTTTCCTTCCAGGCTGTTAGCTACCTGACTGGATAAACCCTTCTCAAAGAGAAGCGAATTGACCCTCAAAATAACTGCTCTATTTTCCAATCTCCGGCTTTCCAACTGACATTTTGCTCTCTTCTCCATATCCCTTTATATTTCAGCACATCCTTGCCAGCCCAGCCAAGCCACAGCAAAACATCCTCCACACAGTCTGAGATTTTTTCACTTCACGTGCTCACTTCTCTGCTGCGGGAACCTTGATCTTAACCAGTGAGATGGATCCACCATTTGTACTATTAATATTTTGGGGAACACTAGATGCATGAGGTTTCCTGGAGGCTGAAGAAATGCCTGTTCTGATTGTGGAAATCAGGGCTCTTTGTTGATAACTGATGCAGCCTAAAGCTTTTGCGGATTCAGTTTGGGAGTTTTAGCTTTCAAAACTCATGCAGCTCCTCCAATGTCAGCAGTGAAAATCAGCCTAGGATATCTCAACTTCTATCACGTTTGTCAACAATTCACCCACCTTCAATAACATCCGAATGCATCTGGATGGTGCCCACTAACCTATCAAAAAATCCAAAAGATAATTGGGGTTTTTTTTTGGGGGGGGTGCAAGACCATGGGCTTTCAATAAAGGTAAAGTTCTAGATTTCTCTACAAGTTGTGTCTTCTCCCCTTCCCTCCTCCTATGAATATACAAATCTCTGTGGCTTTAAAACTGATGAGCACCCACCAGCCAGGCCCTCAAGGACAGTGCAGGATGTGAGGATGGCCCTACAAGGACCCTCCGAGATTTATTTATCTTTTCACAGTTCTTGGAACTGTGGAGAGCGTCTCAGATTTAGGCTGGATCTCTTCTTGTAATGTATTATCGCCTCAATGTTCGAGCAGACACCACACGGAACCACAACTAATGAGCTCTAGTCCTTTTTCTAATTAAGGAACAAAGGTTCCTGTGTGCGCAGAATGGTGACGCTGTCTGGAGAACACACGTGGAGGAAGAAGCGAATGCTTCTAATTGCCTCAAAATGGGATTTTTAATATTTAGGAACATAATGGGATCGGGAAATAAGAACATTTCCAACATCCTTTACAAATAAGCCTTTACAAAATATTGTTAGCTGTTAATAACACATCATTATCAAAAATGGAAAGTCATGAATACAGTGCATGTAACCTTTGTATTCACGTGAATTAACCTATATGTACGAATACAATGATACATGAATTAGTTTTTAAAAATACATTAAAAAAAATAAAAGCCCTCCTTTGAAAAAGAAAGGCGAGAAGGCAGCTCCTCTGAGCCTGATATTCCTCAGACCTTAGCAGATTAGGATTCAAACATGTAATTAAGAAAGATAACCCCAGTTTTTATAGTAATTAGGGGCTGTGGGAAATAGGATACTATCTCTCAAAAGTGTTACAAATATACCACACTTCTAAATAACCTGCAATGCTTGGAAAGTATACTCACTACCAAGGGCAAAGCTGCTATGCAGTGAGGGAACAGTAAATGACAGACTGGCGTTCAAGTCCATTAGCTGCTATGTGATAGGAGCACATTCACTGGCACGCGACCTGTGAAAAATCTTAGATCTCTTTAAATCTTTGAATTGGATTACTGCATTAATTCTTAAGAACTGCAATCCTTCAACCAAGTCAAATTACCCTCATTAACAGTGGAAAAACTGCCTCTGCAATAAGTTAAAGAAAAAGATATTTATTACCTATAATCACTTTCACATACTTCACCTAGAAATATGATGAACTGATGCCAACAACTCTGAAAATGGCATCCTGGTTTCACATATTAATTTGGATTAAAATTAAAAATACAAATGCAAGTATTTGCATGCTATTTAAAATTATTTTCACATCTACAGGAAATTTTATTTTATGATTACGATCCTCAGATAAGAAGTAAATAGCTCCATTTTACAGGAGGGGAAATTGGGGCATATATAGAGATACAGGGACAGTTGTCTAAGCTTTCCCGGGCTAATTGGGGTGACACAGAGTCTCCTGGTCTCCTGTTCTGGGCTCACACTGTCGGAATTAAACCAGAAATTCAGACTCATAATGGCACTGTAATACAACGCACTGACTTCTCTAAATCAAACTCAGTGCGTTAAAAGGGAGGCAAAATAAATGAGAAGATAGGAATGCAGCTTTAAGTGTAGAAATGATAACCACAGTAAATACTACAACAGAAGCTGCCTCAATTCTTCCATCACTACATTTGCTATTACTGTTTAACCTGCCTTGAACATCCATTGAATTTAGAGTGATTAAAAAAAAAAAAAAAAAAAGAAATGTTAATTGATCTACTCTGCCCTTGTTACTCCCTAAAATGGTCTCACCTGAAATGTGGTGACAGCTTGACCGACTTTGAACCACTTTGGATACTTTATGGGAAATGAACTCTTTGAAGTCCCACTGACTTCTTTCTGTTCCTCAGCTCTACGGATATTACTGCTTTGGTTCTATTACTTCCCAGCACAAGCCAGGGCAGGAGAATCCACATCCCAGGTAAGCCAACCAAGTGGAGACAGGGTTGGGCACAGGCAAGCCAGTCTGCACTTACAGAAACAGACTCTTTTGATATTATGTGTTGAGGAATGGGAAAAGGTGAACAGGTAGTTGATATGAATCAATACTTCCAAGGAGCCACAATAAAATGCTAACTGGAGTTCATAATAAAACCCAGGGACTACAAGGTTCCTAAGTGCCTCTGAATTTAAAACAAGATAAATTGTGCTCACGGTGGTTATATGCAGAATGTGTTTATTTCAGCCTAAGATTTTAAACGAAGTAGTCCTCACTTAATATATGATAATAAAAATCAATTACATAGAATATCATCTCCACTGATCCTAAAATCTACTGTAACTTTTTTTTTTAAGGTTGAGTACCCCTTATCCAAAATTATTGGGATCAAGTGTTTAGGATTTCAGAGCTTTTAGGATGTTGGAATATCTGCATACACATGGTAAGACATCTTAGAGAAGGGACCCAAGTCTCACCATGACATCCATTTATGTTTCATACACACCTTATACACACAGCCTGAAGACAATCTGATACAAGACTTTTGATAATTTGGGGCATGAAACAAAGATTTGACTGCATTTTGACTGAGACCCATCACATGAGGTCAGATGTGGTATCATGTTGGCACTCAAAAAATCTGATTTTGAAGTACTTCTGGTTTTGGATTTTCCTGTTAGGGATTTCAACCTGCAACTTCCAAAAGCGCTGTTGTTAAGATAAGCATTTCAATTCTACACCAGATTTGCAGTCATAGTTAAAATAATATAGTCTAATAATTGTGAAAATAGCATTTATCAGTCTCACTTTGTGTCAGGCATTTGTATTCGCTATCCTTTCAATGAAGATGGGAATTATCATGCCTATTTCACAGGGAAGGAAAACAAGGCGGTTGACTATCTTGCCCAATGTCACACAGCTTCTAAGTAGGTATTTAAATACTGTGACTGACTGGAGGTGAAGGTGAAGCTTGGGGGAAAATCAGAGAGAAGAACTTTTCAAAAGAGGACTGTGAGAAAGGAGAGGCATCTGTCTTGGGACATTAAAAAAATCTGTGAAGAAGTCAGGCACGGGGCAACTGTAGTCCTAGCTATTCGGGAGGCCAACGTGGGAGGATCTCTTAAGCTCAGAAGTTTGAGGCCAGTGTAGGCAACATAGTAAGACTTGGTCTCCAAGAAAAAAAAAAATTGCCAAGAAACTGCGATCCAGGCTGGGCATGATGGCTCATGCCTGTAATCCCAGCACTTTGGGAGGCCAAGGCGGGTGGATCACGAGGTCAAGAGATAGAGACCATCCTGGCTAACTCAATGAAACCCCATCTCTACTAAAAATCCAAAAAATTAGCCAGGTGTGGTGGCGGGCGCCTGAAATTCCAGTTACTAGGGAGGCTGAGGCAGGAGAATCAGTTGAACCCAGAAGATGGAGGAGGCAGTGAGCCAAGATCACGCAACTGCACTCCAGCCTGGTGACAGAGCAAGACTCTGTCTCAAAAAAAAACCAAAACTGTGATCCAAACATCAGACTGTCCATGACTTGGAAGACTCATCACACACCTCCTTTCCAGTAACACTGCATGTTTTGAAGGATGATACAAAAATTCTTCTTTGGTTCTACCATTTGTAGAGTCCCCTCCCCCACTTTTAAGAGCTTTGTGACTGTCTATCAGGTACTTTTCAAACAATAAATGCTTTAGCAGTGACCTCATGGTTAACTTGGTTTCACTACTCAGGCAACCTTTCAAAACAAATGTTAAAGTTAACCATTCTACAGGCACCAGAACATTAGCTTCTATTTACACATCAATTAAACACATAATTTTTGGTGCCTACTTTGTACTAAGCACAGTTTAGGCACTGGGCCTAGGAGGGAGAACAAGACAGACCTGGCCCTTCCCTTTCTGATACTACAGTCTAGCGGGAGATAGAGTAAGACACCAGCAATCAACAAATCCAGAATAATTAGAGAGACACTATGAAGGAAGCCTCAGAGAGCCTTCATTAAAAAAAAAAAAAAAAAAAAAAAAAAAAAAAAATTTCTCATTTTTAACCTACTCTAGATAAGTCCATCAAGGAATTCATTCATGAAGAGGTGATATTTAATATGAAACCCACAAGTAAAGAAGAAATCAAATAGCCAAGGAGCAGAAAGAAGGTTCAAGAAGATGGAGCACAGAGGCTGAAAAGAAAGCATGAAACAGTGCTTAAGAAATGGACTTACTGAATTGTTAGTGAAATAGAATTGTGTTGCTCAACTAATCCTATATCTACTTCATTCTTCTTCAACCCTTTGAAGGTAAACAGAAGTATACAGATTACAAATATGCTTTCAATCAAATGACTTAATAAGTACAAAATGCGTCATGTTGACAAAAAAAAAAAAAGAAAAAAAACCCTGTAAAAACATTAAGGAATTGATGTAATTACCACTGAAAACAAATACCTTGGAGGTGGCCCTTGTTCCTGTCAATGTGTGCCATTTTTAAGGCTGTAATGTCACGTGGTAGGCAGAATTCTCAGGTGACCCTTACATTCCTATGCCTGGTGTAACACACCCCTTCCCAGAGTCAATCATGCACTAATCCAGGTGCTATGTGAAGGGGTTTTGTGGATGTATTAAGGTTCCAAATCAGCTGACCTGAAGAAATGGATATTATCTGAGTGGGCCTGATGGAATCACATGAGCCCTTTCAATTGAAGTTTGGAGCCCAGAGATAGAGGAAGTCAGATATTCTGAAGCACAAGAAAGACTGATGTGCCCCTACTGGCTTCACGATGGAAGAGACCATGTGGCAAGAAACATGGGTAGACTCTAGATGCTGAGAGCAGCTGCAGGCTGACAGCCAGCAAGGAAGCAGGGACCTCAGTCCTACAGCCAAAAGGAAACGGATTCTACCAACAACCTGGATAAGCTTAGGAGCAGATTCTTTCCCCGAGCCTCTCAACGAGGAATCAGTGCAGCTACCACCTGCATTGGAGCCTCCCTATTCTCTGAGCAGGGACTCCATTAACAGTGCACCTGGGCTTCTGACCTACAGAACTATGAGCTAATCAGGAGGTGTTTAAACTGCTAAATCTGTGGCAATTTGTTATGCAACAACAAAAACTAACACACGCAGAAAAAGAGATGAAATCACACTGCCTGCGTCTAAAGTTTATAAAGGAGTTTCTCTTACTCAATGAGTAAGAACCCAGATGGGAGGGAGGCGGGAAGAGAGATAAGGGGGCAGGAAAGAAAGGGCAGGGCAGGGCAGGACAGGGCAGGGCTTGCATTCTGGTCCCACAGGGAACGACATGGTGACCCAGGGGAGCAATCACTTCTCTCTGGGCCTCACTTTCCTCATCTGCAAAAAGTTGGCAATAATAATGGGTGGTGGTGAGCGACGTCTTGGGAAAACACTAAGTGAAAACAGTTTGAAACTTGTAAAGCGCCATCCAAGTTATTTTATATTCTTTCCTGGACCATTTTCATGTTTAGCTTCCTTTTCTAATTATTTCTATTACTTATTCTACTAATGATCAGGACACAAATACGGAATTGTCCTTGGCTAGAAAAGAGAAGAAGCATTTTAAGCTATCGTGGATCTTCTTGGCAGCCCGTGCAAAGGCTGTGGGGATACCGTCCTGGGAAAAAGTGAAAGGACGTCGGCATGAGGTCCCCGGTGAAGACCCTGTCTCTCATCTTCCTTTCCCTCTTTGTGGCACAGTCTTCTGGAAGGTGAAGTCAGAGGCCTGCGTCGAATTCTAGCTTCACTCCTGACCTTAGGCAAGTAATCAAACCACACTGTGCCACAGTTTCCTCACATGTAAAATGGAAATAATAATAATGACACCACCTCCTGAGGCTGATGTGAGGAGTAAGTCATTTAAAATAAATAAATTAGGCTGGGCACAGTGGCTCACATAAGTAATTCCAGGGCTTTGGGAGGCTGAGGCAAGAGGATCGCTCAAGCCCAGGAGTTAGAGACCACACCGGGTGACACTGCAAGACCCCATCTCTACAAAAAATAAAATAAAATGCATAAAGTACATGTTAACACAGTGTCCAGCACTTTATAAGCACCATATAAGTGTTACGATGATTACTTTTACTACTGCTATGAATAGGAGCTGATTTTTATTTTCCAGAAAATCTGTTGTCCCTCCAAGGGCATTTGGAAGATGGGGCTAAGTAAATATGTAAAATTATGTTTATAATATGGCTTTTACTAATAACTTTTCACGGTGCACTATAAAACCCATCTAACCTCTGATGAAAAAGAAAACCCTTCTATACTCATGATTTTTGCCACTAATTTTACTTTTACATGAATAGGAAAAAAAAAAGTATACAAGTCTTAAAACCTTGGCTTACTGCTTTTTAACAAGTAGTTTGGGCAAAACCAGCAAAGAGGATTCCTCTGCTAAAAGAGCCATGAAAGGTAAGAAATTTCAGCAAGGGGGTCAGAGATAAAACCACTCAGAAAAAGGAGGCAAAAGTAAAACCAGACAAAGGCTGAGTCCACCTCCGGAGCAGACTTCTCATCCTCACTAGCGTATGTACTGAACTCTCTGCGGCCTCTTTCTCAGGGCTGAAGAATGAGCAGTGGAATCAGCTCTCCCCAGACTTACAACCCAGCATGCAAGGCAGCCGAATAAGCAGGTGCCCTGGGAACATGGCACCTGCTTATTTGCTCCTGACAGGAGCATGAAATTTCCAGGGCTGGGTATTGTTCAGAGATCACCAGTGCGAGTGCTAGAGTCTCCACACCTGAGTTGCAAAGAAAGCATCTCATTTGGCAGGTAAGATGGGTTGACAGAAAAGTGGGCAGGAGAGGTTCCTGGGCAAAGGGCTGAGCGTGAGTGTGCCCTGCTAGAAAATAAAAGTGACCACAAGTGGTTGGGACCTGACAGAAAGGGCTAGGAGGCTGAGAAGGAATTGGATGAATCACAAGAGACGGGCTGGGCTGTGTAGAGCACGTGCAGCAGTTTGGACTGACACGTTGGTTTTTGGCAGGGGGGTACAGAGTATGAATCTCAGCACATGCATGGATTGGTATAATCACCAGCACAGTCAAGATACAGAAGGCCTCCACCACCCCCAAACTCCGTTGTGCCAACCTGTCGTAGTCACACCCTCCTCACCACCCCTGGCCCTGGGCAACCACTGATGGAGTCGCTACCACAGTTTTGTCTTTTCAGAAATGTCATGTAAATGGAATCATATAGTATGTAAACTTGGGAGATTGGCTTTTTTGACTTAATGCCTCCGAGACCATTCTAAGCTGTGGGTCTATTAAGAGTCCATCCCTTATTCTTGCTGAGTAGTATTCCATTGTATGGAGGTGCCACGGTCTGCTTATGCACATGCCCACTGAAGCATGTCCAGGTTGTTTCCAGCTTGGGGCAACTATAAATAGAGCTCCCACAAATCTTAGCCTATAGGTTTCTGTGTGAACATACGTCCTCATTTCTCTTCAATACATACACAAGAGTATGAGTAACTGTATGTTTAATTTTTTATTTTAATTAATTAATTAATTAATTAATTTTTTAAGAAACTGCCCAGGCTGAGCGTGGTGGCTCACACCTGTAATCCCAGGACTTTGGGAGGCCAAGGCGGGTGGATCACCTGAGGTCAGGAGTTAGAGACCAGCCTGGCCAACATGGTGAAGCTCTGTCTCTACTAAAAATGCAAAAATTAGCCAGGAGTGGTGGCACGTGCCTGTAATCCCAACTACTAGGGAGGCTGAGGCAGGAGAATCGCTTGAACACGAGGGCGAAGGTTGCAGTGAGCTAAGATCGCACCATTGCACTCCAGCCCGGGCGAAAGAGCAAGACTCCATCTCAAAAAAAACCCAAAAAACTAAAAAACAAAAAACTGCCCAGCTGTTTTCCAAGGTGGCAGCATCACTTTACATTCCCACCGGCAATGCATGAAAGTTCACTTGCTCCACATCTTCACCCTCACTTAGAATTACCAGTAATTATTTTAGCCATTTTCATAGGTGTATAGTGGTATCTCATCCTATTTCTTTTCTTTCCCTTTCCCTATAATTTTAATTTGCATTTTCCTAATGTCTAATGACGTGAAATGGCTTTTCATGTGCTTATTTTTGGTTAAGTCTCTTGCCCCCTTTTAAACTATTTGTTTGCTTTTTATTATAGAGTTTTGAGGGTTCTTTATATATTCTGTACATGAGTCCTTTGCTGGAGAAATGATTTTAAAACATTTTCTTACAGTCAGTAGTTTGTCTTTAATCAGGGATTGTATCTGCATTTTTGAAAGTTCTCTTACATTATGTTATGGAGAAAAGACAGAAAGGATGTTTGGACAGCAACAACTTACTAGAAAATGAAAAATGTAACCCGGAAGCCATGGACGGGCCCAGTGTCTTGAGTGCACAGAGAAGGAACAAACAGGGTGCTGTCATGGCACATGGGAGACTGAGAGAAGCAGTCCCTTCAGGGTGATGCTTTTAATGCTGTGACTAATGATGCCACGTAAAGGTGATGTCTTCCCGTCCTCTGTTTTTAGTGCTGCTGAACCATCCCAGGTAATAAATCAAAGAAGCCAGGGTGGCTATTTGTATGGCGAGATAAGGGAAATTAATTTCAATGCCCAAACATGGACCTCCTTATATTAAAAAATGACTTAGCAATACCAGTCCTTTTCATGAGAACGTCTTGGAAAACCAACACTTGGAAAACACACACACAGGGCCAATCCACCCTCTGTATTTTCAAGGGAAATACGGTTGTCTCCTGACAACAGGGGGAAGTCAAGGGGGAAGAATATACAATGAAGAGGAAAAAAATATAAAATAAAAAATAAAAATCTGAACAAAAAATGTTTGTGAACCTTCACAAAACAGAGGATTATAATAATAAATTGCACATAGTAGTCACATACTGAATTCTTTTAAAAACCTTCACTTTACAAACTACTCTAATTGTCTCATTTTCTCCGAAATTCAGATACTTTGAGTTTAAAATGTATAAAAATATCAACACTAGGATTGCGAACGAGAGCATAACAAACAATAGTGAGATTCCGAGGCGGCAACACGGCTAGAACATAGAATTAATATCTTGGCTGAAACACTAAGCGGAAGACAAAGTGCAAGGAAAGCCTGGAGACTCCTCCTGGTCCCCAGGGGCTGCGCCCTCCTCCTGGCTCTGAGCACAGTGCGGGGAACAATGTAGAGCCATCCATCACCAGCAAGCGCTGCTCTACTTGCTGGCGCCAAGTGAGCAAGGTTGCCACCTGTCCAGCTTGCCTTTGAACGGTCCCCCACACAAAGCCCCTCTGTGCTCCAAGTTCAAGCTAGCATTTACTCTGGATGCCTGAATTACCTGGCGTTTCAGCTGCAGCAACTGTGCCCTACCTCTAACTTGGAGAAGTCTTAGTTTAACCTTGGATCTACTGACCGTATTCTGGGTCTGCACCAAGTAGGCATAATTTTCCTACATAACCCTCTCTTTACTTCCCTTCTTGCCTCCTATCATCTCTTCCCTACATAGCAGCCAGAGGGATCTTTTGAAAATGCACATCAGGTCATTTTGTTGCAAAGGATTTTGTGCTCAGGATCAAAGCCACATTCCAAAGCCTGGCTTTCAAAGGTGGGGTCTTGTCCACACCTTCCTGTCTACCTTCACCTCATGTGACCTTCACAACTGCCATGGTCCTGCTGCTCCAGCCATCTTCACCATCCCCTTCCCTCTAAGGGAAGTTCCTCTGCCACACATGTCCTTCCTTACATCTCAACACAGCTTGAACCCGAAGACGTTGGCTGATCTTACCGCCTCAGAGGTAACACCCTCTCCATCATTAATACCCCCCATCATTCTGTTCCACTGTCCTCTCAGCAATTCCACCATCTAAAAATATTATGCTCATTGATTCACAAATAAGTGTGAAATTTATCTCTCTCTACTGGATTGTAACTGCCCTGAAAACAGGACCATTTTCTAGTCGGGTTCATCTTTGTCCACAACAGTGGCTAAATCAATGTCTTGGTTAAATCAACTAACAAATGAATAAATGATCATACCAAGGTAGGGAGGTACTTACAGGATCCTAGCCTTATCGGCATTTATTTTTAAAATAGTAAAAAAAAAAAACCAAAAAAACAAAAATTCTCATCATCTCAGAAGTGGGAATGCATTTTCAAATGTAATTACAAAAAATTCAGAAACCATAAGGAAACACTTGATAAATAGAATTATGTTGAAACTGAATATGTCTAAAACAGCAGAGCAAAGACAAAAGATCGCCAAAACACTAGAGAAATATTTGCATTCCGAACCTAGAAATAAATTATAATTTTTATGGTAGATAAAAATCTTATAAATCAATAAGGAAATAAGTAAAATCCAATAGAAAATTAGCCAGATAATATGAAAATACAAATGTCGGCCGGACACGGTGGCTCACGTCTGTAATCCTAGCACTTTGTGAAGCCGAGGCAGGCAGATCATCTGAGGTCAGGAGTTCGAGACCAACCTGGCCAACATGGCGAAACCTTGTCTCTATTAAATACAAAAATTAGCAGGGCATGGTGGCAGGCACCTGTAATCCCAGACACTCAGGAGGCTGAGGCAGGAGAATCACTTGAACCCAGGAGGCAGAGGTTGCAGTGAGCAGAGATCACGCTACTGTACTCCAGCCTGGGCAACAGAGCGAGACTCCGTTTCAAAAATAAAAAACTAACAACAACAACAACAACAACAACAACAAGTCTCAAACATTTTAAAAAGGTTATTCGATTTCACTCTTAAAGAAAACTTGCATTTATTTTACTTATTTGTTTTTATTGCATTTTTTCTCATTTATTTCTGAGTCTCATATCCAAGAATAAGCCTAGGCCCCTGAATGACAGGCAAAAACTGAAGCATACTAAGGCAAATAATTTAAATGCAGCACAGTCTTCTTCCTTTGACATACACTTATTGCTTAAGTGATTATGAGTGCTAGCCTCAGTTTATTTATCTGTTAAATGGGAATACAGCACAGTCCTTAATTTATGACAATTTGGTGAAAATACATGTAAAGCACCATTGAATCTATGATTATCTTTTATTAATATGCCGGGTAATGGGAGGTTCACCAAACTACAGCAAATGGAAATCCTGCTTTTGCCAGTCCAGCAGGAAGGCAGACATGGGTGAAGCACTCTACTGAAAAGAGAAGGTGGTGTATCTATAGTACTAGCAGTAAAGATAAATTGCTATACGAGTTCAAAAGGGAGGCAAGAGCACTTCCAGTTCAGGATGTCAAAGATTTCCTAGAGGAACTGGTGTTTAAACCAGAACTTGAAGGGTAAAGACAATTTGGATATGCCTCAGACAACGTGCTTGTACAGTTAGTCAATAATAGTTCTCCTGCAATTATTAGGCCACGTTCTGTGTCAGGAGCTGAAGACAAAGTAGAAGAGAACACAGACAGCCTCTACTCTTGGGGCATTCTGAGTTTAGTGGGAAAGTGAGTTTAAGTATGTTTAAGAAGTAAAGCAATAGCAAACTCAAAATTCAGCAGAAGGGCTGCCTGTCTGCATGGGCTATGGGAGGAAAGGCAAGTTATAAGTAATGAACGGTTCTTGGATTGAGAGGGAGGGTATTCATAAATGTTTCTTACATTATGCTTTATAACTCACCAGCAATGTTGTATACTGTATTTAATAGAGTCTAAGGTATACTGTTTTTTTTCTTTCCATTTTAACATCTCTAAAATTGGGATGCCTCTTAAAATACATGAGATAAGAAAGCATTATGTGCTAACTAGCTTGGCTGCATTTTTACTTTATTACTGGTTTATAAGATAAAGGGCCTACAGAAGGCCCAATGAAATATGGTATATTCTTTTTTATGTATCAACTATTTTTAAAAAAGATATAAAAATATTTTTAAAAACTACATTTATGACTTTTATCAGTCAAATAAGCTCAGTATTATTTTGTGTGCTATTAAAAAAAAGACAGATATGGAAGGTATAGCCGATAAAATCATAGATGAATTATGCCTCCATCTAATTCAGCTCATGATGTAAAATCAGATTCTGTTAAAACCAAACGCCTGACTTCAACTCTGTTTTCATCCATATATGCAATCAATGCATGTTTTCATTCTTCTCTTTCATTCTCTCCTCTCCCTTTTCTTATTTTTGGTGGGGAGGAGAAAAGAGAATGCGACAGGATTGGAAATCATTTAACAATAAAAGCAGCCACGAGAATTTACTAAAATAATTATCAACATCCATAACAATACAAATATTTTAGTGCCTCGCTAATCCAGGTATCTGGATCATCTTGATACATGGTCTAATTTTGAAAAATAATTTGGTTCCACAAAAATCAGAGCTGCCATCCATTTGAAAGCGTTTGGTTGGCAGCCTAATAGCAGGAAATGATTTTGCTAAAGCCGTGGCAATTGCCTGACGCAGATTCCGATGCTCAGACTATTCTTCCTTCTTTTCCTTTCTCCCCACCCAATTTCCAAAGGAAAGCCACAGATCGGCTCTGCTGTGAGATAAGGGCGAAATCAACAAGTACTAGGGAGGACGCTGTTTGGATGGAGTGGGATGCCCCGGCAGTGGCAATGCATGCATCTCTATTTTCCTTTAAAGAGCAATTATGATTTAATACGGTAAAATTATATCATTAAACCTACTCAACTGGAATACATTCTCCTTCTGATATGCATTTAGAAAGGCAGTTCATATTCTACCCCTAGAATATATCTATTACATTTTTGTGTCTATCCACCACTTCTCTTTTTACCATGATACTTGAGATAAGTTTCAGACAGTCTGGCAGGAGGCGAAAAAAACACAACAACCCTGAAACTCGATACTTATCTTACTCATCGAGACCTTTTTGATCTTTGTGAGTGAAAATTAATCCTTAACATTCTCCAACTTCCCAAAGCACAAATTTGTAACATCTTTTTACATTCTCTACAAGAGCTATTACTTATTATTATTACTAGAATTTCCCCTTTGTTAAAAAAAAACATCTAATTTAAATTAATGAGTTAAGTTTACACTCAAATGAAGAACTGTCACATGCTTATTTTCCAGTTATGAATCTTTACCGCAAGCAGATTAGAAGTATCGTTTGTAATAGAGTTTTCCTCTAGTTCAACATTAACAGTGTGGCATGGTGGTGTTTTCTTGTCTACCCCATTACGGTCTCTTTTTTCCTCTTTTTGTATTCCCCAGGATACTAGCTCTGTGAAGCTAGTTGCAATGTCCCCATCTTTCAACTTCATAGACTGTAAGATATTTGGAATATTGGAAAGACAAAGGGAAGGCATATTGGGGGTCAAGAGTAGGCTCCAAGTCTCAAAATCATCGCCAATATTCCAGCTGCTTACCTTGCTGGTTTAAGAGCACTGGCTTTAGCACCTGTCACACCTGGGTGCAAATTCCTGCTTAGCTCCTTGTTACCATGTAACAAAGAGCCAGTTATTTAACTCGTCTGAGTCTCAGCCTTCTCAGCTGTAAAATGGGAATACTGCTACCTGGGAGCACAGACTTCTTTGAGAGATTAATACAGCCAAGTTCTTGTAAGGTACATGTCGTGAGTGGACATTCAGGCTGTATTTTCTTGGTCTTCTTTTGTCAAGACCCAGACTCTCACCCACAGAAGTTGAATCGGCAGCTTTCACTACGCGCGTCAGGATTCACATCATAGAAAGACTGCCTAGTTCAATGTGGGAACAAGGCTGGGTTGGGGGAGCACTTGTGACTGGGGGGAAACAGGACGAAGAGATTCTGAATGCCGCTCATCTGCCTGCCTGCCCAAAGGCCACTAAATGTGTCCCTTCTTTCTTTTTTATTAAGGAGTTTGTAAAAGTAACCACTTTGGAAGAAACACGAAGGAAAATTTCGAGGGCAAGGGATATAGCCATCTCTGCACTAGACAGAAAGACACAGGTATGAAGTCCAATAGCTTGGCAAAATGAACTCCCTTTAGTTGAGAGGATGCATGTGTACAACTTTTTTTTTTCCACGAAGTTAATGAAATAATTATTTTTTGGTCATACCTTGCACAGAAAACCTGCCAATAGAATTTGACATTTCGACCCACTAGGCATCTTAAGTAGCCTACTACTCACAAGACCTACCTCTTCCCACTGCCCTGTTTTACAAACACTCCTAGCTCCGTCTGCTGCTCTCCTCTCCTCCAGGAAGCTGGAGAACGATCCATGAACAGCAGTGACTAAGATGGCCCCTAATGACCATATGCTTGTATTATGGCCTTCCCTTGAGTATGGGTAGGATCCGTGAATGGGATGGAATACATTCCTTTGATTAAGTTATGCTGTGTGGCAAAAGAGATTTTGCAGGTATAAAGTCCCTAATCAGTTGACTCTGAGTTAATCAAAAGAGAGCTTTTCCTCTGTGGGCCTGGCCTAATTAGGTGAGCCCTTTCAAAGAGGGTTGGAGGCTGTTACTAAAGACAGAGATTCTTTGGTTGAGTTTTGAAGAAGCAAAGGGCCGTGTTGTGGAGACGGCCACACATAGGAAACAGTGGGTGGTCTCCATGAGCTTGCAGCCTCGGTGCTCTCCCTGCATGAACTGAATTCCACCAACAGCTAGTGAG
Organism: Macaca thibetana thibetana; assembly: GCF_024542745.1. Lineage (NCBI taxonomy): Eukaryota > Metazoa > Chordata > Mammalia > Primates > Cercopithecidae > Macaca > Macaca thibetana. The sequence continues at coordinate 125,465,463 of NC_065579.1, forward strand.
TTTGGAAGGGGATCCCAAGCCTCAGGTGAGACCGTAATCAGGCTGACCCCCGAGTACAGATTTGTGAGACTCTGAGCACAGGACTCAGGAAAAGCAGGCCTGGCCTCCACAGAAACTGTGGAATGACAGATATGTGTTTGACGCTATTAAGTTTGTGGTAATTTATTACACAGCAATGGAAAATGAATTCACACACCTGTGAAACCTTGCACAGTATATGAATGCGTTCCCCAGAGGCGGGCTGAGCCCCACCTGAAACCACTTTGTGGAGGAGGCCCCCGGAGTGTGGGGGACAGCTGTGGCTCTGACAGACAGACCTACTCCTATGCCGTGGGTCTGTGACTTACTAGTTCTATGACCTTGAGGAAGTAACCTGACTCTTTGAGGCTCTTGTTTCCTTATCTGAAAAATGGGTGTAACACCAGAGCTTACCCCACAGAGCTGTGGCAGAGATTAAAAGACAGAACACTCAGAAGGCAGTGAACCCACGGCCTGGCACACGACTCAGTGACAGAAGTTAGCTTCAAACACACATTCCTGTTCGCTGGCCTCAGTTTACCTATGTCCAACACAAAAAGGGTGGAGTGGAAAGGTTCTGAGCTGCCTTCCCATTCTGACGCACTTACAGAGTCTTTGCCTAATAACTCAGCAAGTCCTTGCCAAACTTTCCGTCCCTTCCCCACCCATGTGCATGGCAGGCACTCCCCAGTCACCAGCTTCCAGAACCCCACGCTGGCCCATCTAAAGGCAGAATGCTGAACTTTGTGACTGAGTGCTTGCAACTGTTGTCACTATTCAGATAAGCACATCCTGCTTTCTGTTTGCCGACCAGTTAAAGGAGCAGAGGGGTATCTGGCAATTGTGCGGCGCTTGCTGAAGGCGCCTCCCACACACCTGTGTCTCCCAACCCACCCAGCTCCTGCAGGCCTCTCAGGAGCAGAGCTCAGGCTAGTGAATATACCAGCAGGAACACCCCAGTGGGACGGGGAGAAGTGGCTAAAAGTTACTAGAACGCTGTCGCTGCCAAGTTTTATTTTAGCCCTCATCAATCCAAACCTTTATTCTTGAATTAAGTATTCTCTAGGGACGTTTCCAGGTTTGCAGCTATTTCCTCCTAATGATTCTAGCCCAGCACCAAGCACATTTCAACTTTCTAAATGACTGGAAGGCTTTGAACTTTGACCACAGCCTGCCCCCACCACCCCCCCCGCAATCATCTTGACCCCATCTATGAATTAGTACCATGCTTGAAAAAAAAAAAAAAAAAAGCTATTAATACATCAATGCCTTCTAATCCTCTTGGTTAAACATGAAATGACAACTGAAGATACACATCATGGAATGGCCCTGTTGTAGCTGCTGGGGTGGAGGTGTGTCACATTAACCTAAAGAGGTGGATTCCAGCTTAACAAAATAAATGCACTCAAAGCTCCACTCTGATCAAAGGGAATTATTCTAAGAGACAATCATACCTGATGAGATAGCACCTCCACATCACAAGTCAGACAACCTAATGGAATAAATGACAGTAAATTGTAAATACTGTATACTTGCCTTTCTAAAGGTGTGTTTTCAGAGGTACGGCAATAAACATTAATCAATAACATTTATTGGGCCCTTGCTATACACATATGACACGTAGTATACTAGGTCCATAGTGATTATGTACAATTGACACAAGGCCCTCAAACACAAAGCAAACATTTATTGTGGTCTAGATATTGGGTAATCTATTTGTTCTCATATAACTCTATGGAATTTTGTGTTTCCCCTTTGCACTCTTTTTTTTTTTTTTTTTTTTTTGCAATTGACTAATAATAATTGAATGTATTTATGAAGGATAATGTGATGTTTTGAGAAAAATTAAATTAAGCTAGTTAGTATGTCCATCACCTCACCAACTTATTTTTTGTGTGTGTGTGGGTGTGGTGAGAACATTTGAAATCTCCTCTTTCAGCAATTCTGAAATATATAATACATTATTGTTAACTGCAGTCGCCATGCTGCACAACTGATCACTCAAACTTCTTCCTCCTCTATCCCGGAATTTCTTAAGACTGATTCAGACTGTAATGTGCCTGGGAATCAACGTATTCCTTAAGGAAAACTCTAAAACCATGACATATTTAAGCCTACTGTATGAACCGAAAAAGCATTCTAAGAGGAAGTATCCCACATATACACTGTCAAATCACAAGAATAGACGTCCATGAAAGCCATGATTCCTGTAAGTATTCACTGGCTGTTGGTTCTTTGGTTCTGTCTTCTCCTCACTGGTGGACAATACTGGGCAGAGGCAAAGAACACGGCTCTAGAGCTGGACTGCCCGGGCTCAGTGCTTCGCTGTGTGACCTTGGGCAAGTCACCTAACCTTGCGGTGCCTCAGTCACTGCAGCTATTAAATGGAGGTAAGAATGGGTTTTTCCTTTCGGGATTGTTGTGAGGATAAAGACAGTTCCTGAAAAGCGCACTGCCTGGTTCCCCATAGCTCTGAGGCAACATGAGCTGTCACAATTCTATTACTAGCAGCTGGAAGACGTACCAGGAGCCAAAGGGTAGGTTGTTTGTTTTTTTTTAACATTTGCAGTAAGATTTCAAAATAGAAAATTTGAATTTGTCAATCTGGGGAAAACACAATCATTTAATTATAGTAATAAGATGTCTCATAATATTACTGGAAAAATCACTGCATTGTCTCTTGCCTAACCACAGTGAGGTCAGAGGGATATTATTTCTTTTACACAGTGGAGGAACTTAAGATTCAGAGAATTTAAGATGCTGAGAGGCAAGCCACAAACAAAGAATTGAGACAGAAACTCAGGTTTGTCTCAGTCCAAGGTTAGTCTCAGTCTGAGGTTTGTCTCAGATATGCCATGTCTATATCATGACATGTATTTTTAAAGGTAACCCAGGGAACCAAAGGGAAGGCCTAGAAAATACATATAAACCAAGCAGTGCTCGGGTGCCCTCTGAAACACAATCTTACATTTATGGCGTTAGTATAGTGCTGTCCGAGAGGAATATAATGTAAGCAACATACAGAATTTTAAATTTTTAGTAGCTGCACTTAAAAATGGTAAAATATAACAAGTAAAATTAATGTATGTATAATCAACATAAAATTGTCAATGATCTATTTTGCACTTTCAAAATACTAAGTCTACTAAGTCTTTAAAATCCAGTTTGTATTTTCCACATCTCCACATAGACTACCCATATTTCAAGTGCTCAAGAGCCACTTGGGACCAGTGGGCACCATACTGGGCATTACAGTGGTCATAGCGCTTTGCAATGACCACTCATGCTAACCAGCACTGAAAGAAATCATTAGTGTCGTTTGAAAGCAACATCTAAGTTTTCACCTGGCAGACCCACTATTTAGAGACAACTCAAGCCATCTGTGTTTTTTCCCCTCAGCTACAATCTAACATTACGTTCTTAGTTACAAAGACTTGATATGCTCACTTCTCCTGCAGAACATTCAGCCCTCATTCAGGATACTGTATCCTGCACAACTCCATGCATACATTCTTTCTTGAAATCAGTGAAAACTCCACGTGAAACAGAACTGAAACAGACAAGACAGCCCCGCAGCGCAGGTAAGCATGAAGCCAATGGGTGATTTTTTTCCCCCTTGTGCTTATGGACAATCAAGGAAAACAAGCCCTTATTTGCTAAATAAAAATGGCTTGGCCATGAACTTGTTTGGTAAAGGAGGTAGGGCTCAGTTGGGGTTCTCACTGATTGCCTTTCTGACAGCAATCTCTCCTGCAGGGAGGACACAGCCCAGAGATGAACACTTAATTGAGAGAAATCAGGAGGATTGCTGAACGACTCAGTGATCTTTGAGAGCAAAGTGTCACAAGGAAAAGGGAACCAGCTCCAGGGGTGGGGGTGGGGGCGGGGGAGAAAGTTTTCAAGAGAAGGTCAGTAACCTGGGGATCCCATTATGCATGGCTCTGCAAATGAAGGATGTGTCCTCTTCCTCCTTCTTGCTCTTTCCTTCTTCCCTCTATCACTTTCTTCTGTCATGCACTCAGCACCTACTCAGCATCTAGCACTGAGCACAGAGAGGTAAATACAACATTGCCAGCCTCAAAGGCCTTAAGTCAGCCATTAGCTACAACCCAGCAACATTTGTGCTTCAGTGGAGGGGTGTACCAAATAGGAGGAGAGGGGAAAGCCTTTTCAAAAATGAAATAAATTAAATGAGCCTGGGAGTGGGGGAAAGAGTGAGCAAAGACGAAGGTATTTTGCAGAATGAGGCTAGCATCTGCAAAGGCACCGAGGTGTCAGAAGCTTGGAGAGTTTGGGGTCGTGCCAGAATTTGGGCTTGGAATGCTGGAGGGGAAAACAAAGGATAAACTCTTGTCTAATGGGCAGAGGCCATAGCATGAGTGGAAACTCAACACCATCCAAAGGAATTTGATTTTAGTGCTCAAACGCTAGACATCTAGAACTTTTGAAATGGGCAAAAAAGAAGACAAAATCTCTATGATTCTGACATGCTTCCATACACAGCAACACAGCAAGGAGTCCAGGAAATAAAAGGAAGGAAGGTGGGCCTCCGAGGCTGCTCAGGTCCAGCACACCTGGGCAATGATTGGTCCTGGGGGCCTGCCACACTGAGACAGGCTGGCTAATCAAGACTGAAAAGCTGGTGAACAGTGCATGTCTTGACCACGAGGTGACTAAAGAAAAGTCAGTTTCAAGGCCCAGTAAAAAAAAAAAAAAGACTACCTGGTTCAGGAGGTACAGGAAAAGCACAAGAGAATGGAGGAACATACCCTTCCAATGCAGAGAAGCAAAGCAGATGATGCCACCTCAGGTTAATTAAATCAAGTGGCTTCAGGTCTGGATCCAACCTTGGTGGCAAACCACCAGGAGAATGTTGATAGAACAACCAAACAGGCATAGATTCTCAAACATGGTTTTGGAGGGTTGGAACACAGAATGAAAGGAGACTGCTGAGAAGGTTCAAGAGAGGGAGGGGATGGAGGAGAGAATAACACAGAAAGGACTTCTTAATCTTGAATGCCTCCAAATTTGGAATGCCTTTTTAAAAACAGTCCTTTGGATCCAAGAACAAAATCACACCAAAATATTAAAAAGATAAGGCAGTGTGAAAAAGTTGACTCCTGAAATGACTCTTAAATACAAATTGGAATGTTACCGACTTACCTGCCCCACAAAAAGGTGAAAATTAAAGTCGAATCATTAAATCTGAATATGGTTGTAAAGGGGCAGAGTTGTAGAGATTAATACAACTTTTAGAACACATCCTTTAACCTACTGATTAAATAGGAGAGGAAAGGAATGCCAGTAATATCCAGTGTACTATCAAATGTCATACCGTGAACCCACAGCATTAAGAATGTAAATCTTCTGATACCAGGTTTTTCCTTCACTTCTATTCCGGCCTTCCATGAAGAAATCTTTGCTAGTTACAGGCTAGTGATACAAAGGTGGGCTAAGAAGCTAGTCAAGGTGCCTGTCCTCATGAAGCTTCTATTCTAAAGTGTGGAGGGAGGCCAGGAATAACGGCTCCTGCCTATAATCCCAGCACTTTGGGAGGCTGAGGCAAGCAGTTCACCTGAGGTCAGAAGTTTGAGACCAGCCAGACCAACATGGTGCAACCTCATCTCTACCAGAAGATAAAAAATTAGGCGGGTGTGGTGGTGTGCGCCTGTAGTCCCAGCTACTGGGGAAGCTGGGGAGGAAGGATGACTTGAGCTTGGGAGGCAGAGGTTGCAGTGAGCCAAGATTGTACCACTGCACTCCAGCCTGAGTGACAGAGTAAGATGAAAGAAAAGAGAAGAAAAAAGAAGAGGAAGAGAAAGAGAAGGAGAAAGAGGAAGAGGAAGAGGAAGAAGGAAAGGAAAGGAAAGGGAAAGGAGGAAGGGAGAGAGACAGAGAAAGAAAGAGAAAGGGAGGAAGGAAGGAAGAGAGAGAGAGACAAAAGAAAAGAAAAGAAAAGAAAAAAGAAAAAAGAAGAGAAAGAGTGAAGGGGAGAAGTCAAGTAGTAGATAAATAAGTGAAAGTGGTAACTGCAGAGCCTGAGCTTGTCAGAAGATACAAGTAGGTGATGTAATAAACGATGCCCAGGGAATGTTATCTACTTACCTGCAGAAAGGGAAAGACAAGTGCAGACAAAGTTAGGAGGCCCCTGAGCTGTCCCTCTGAGGCACTCATCCTAAGGTACGGATGACAAAGACACTGCCATTTAGGCAGGGGTGAGCAGGGATCATGAAACCAATGAGAGCTCAGTAATCAAAGCATGTTCCCTTTTCACTGCCTACTGAATGCTCTGCACTAAAACTTTTCATATATGGTACAGGCAACAGAGAAAGTCTTCATGTAAATAACATACGAGAAGTAAACTAAAAGGACCCCAAATTAACATATAAACACAGACTGAAAGGTAAAGTCATTTGACCTCTGGAATTCTTTCAGTCCATAGACCACATTCCAAAAAAAAAAAAGTAAATGGTGATCACAAATCCTGATATGTTACATTATCAAAGGTTGCCTTGAATGTGGAAATAAACAGTCGAAAAGGGCCAGGCAAGGTAGCTCATGCCTGTAATCCCAGTACTTTGGGAAGCCAAGGTGGGTGATCACTTGAGTCTAGGAGTTCGAGACCAGCCTGGACAATATAGGGAGACCCCCACCTCTACAAACAATACAAAAATGAACTGGGTGAGATGGTGCATGCCATTGGTCCCAAATACTCTGGAGGCTGAGGTAGGAGGATCCCTGGAGCCCAGGAGGTTGAGGTGCAGTGAGTCATGATTGCAACACTACACTCCAGCTCAGGTGACAGGGCAGAACCCTATCTCAAAAAAAAAAAAAAAAAAAAAAGTTGAAAAGTACTTCAAAATTAAAAGAAAAACAACGCATGAAAATCAGCAGAAACTTAGAGCAATGCATAAAGGACCTCCTTCCTGATTTTATGTTTTTAGAAAACTGTAAAAGATTGGAGAGAATCCAGAGAAGGGCAAGTAAAATGATTAAGAGGATGGAAAATGGAGCCTCCGAGGAAAGGTTAAAAGGGTTATGATGGTTTAGCCTGAAAAAGAGAAGGCTAAGGGGTGACTTAATAACTGCCTTCAAGTATACGACGGGTTATTACAAAGGAGATGCCAACAAGTTATTTTCTATAACCAGAGAGGACAGAGGAAATTGTCTTAAATTGCAGCAGAAGAAAGAGAGCTAGCAAGTGAATTGAGTAAGATTCAAGAGTAAGTTCCTTGACGGGACCCAGCTTCATCAAGGGAGGCTGGCGAATTTCTTTTCCTGGAGAGCTTTTTACACAAATAACCCATTCTCTTTGATTATAAATAGCCCTTATTGGGTAGAGGGAGGTGGAGTTGAGACCAACTGACCTTCAGCAGTCCTTTCTATGATATTTCAACTTTTGGTTTATAAATGCAGGAAGGCTTTACTAGTATTCCATTCCTACCTTACAAGAGGTTTAAAAAAAAAATCAAGATCTAGCAAGATCCACACACGATGGGTTTATCAATGCTAATGCTTTATAATGCAATAAAATGGATGCAACTTTTCTACTGATTTTTTTTATGACAATAAACATAAGCAAAAGAAAAGAAGACCTAGTTAACACAGTTACGCTCAAAAGAAAAATTAGCCCAAATGTAAGGCAGTCACAGGTCCTGACTCTGCTGAATTACAGATTAAGGGTAGAAATGTCATGCACATGTGCTAAGTTCAAGCTGAACACAAGGATTCTGTTCACTTCCTTCAAGAAGAGGCATTTACTGCAGAAGGCTCAAGAACCAATAAAAAAGGTAATTTCGCAGTATCTCTACTGTGTCCCCAATCGTCCAAAGGGCTGAAGGCAGCTCCATTCTCACTACACTGTGCTTGCTACCCGGCTGGTTTTCAATTGACACTACCATATATGTATTTATTTTTTCCCCCCAACTTGGGCCTATTGGGGTTTTGTAAAACACTGCAACTCCACACTAGCCTGTTGGTCTCTGTTTGGGCTGTGATCGAAAGTAAAGGATGATTTACACTCCTAGAGATAACTGGTCTCAGCACTGGCTCTAAGTGGAGGTGAGGATTCTAAATGCCAGAGAAAATGTAAGGTAAGAGAGGAGCTGGTGAGGTACTGGGAAAACTTTGGCCACTGGGTCGTTAGTTTATCTGTGGTCCTAAAAACTGATCCAAAAGAGCAAATGCTGATAATCTTGTGAAAATCAAGTGATAAACCTCTGTTGGTGTTAAGTGAAAACAGATATTTCCACTTGAGTTCCAGAGAATTCTAAAACCCTACTACCCCAAATGGTAGCAACTAGCCACATGTGGCTATTTAAATTGAAATTAATTACAATTAAATAAAAATAAAGAAGTCAGTTCCTCAGTTGCACTCACATTTCAGGTGCTCCACAGCTACACTGGCTAGTGCTTACCTCAAGGGACAACACAGATAAATGAACAATTCCATGACCAATGCACAGCATTTTATTGGGCCTCTGTTCTAGAATACTGAAGGCTGAGAGAGACTTGAAAAATCAGCCAGATAATTAATACAAGTGTAGAAACAAAGGCCTCCATAGAGAATGTCACCTGCTCAAATAGTTAATGATCATCTTTCCCCCAACCCCATACCAATATAGATTGAACTACGGAGACCTGAGAGACGTCAGAAGTCACTGAGTCACAGGGGCCTTGGAAAAGACCGAAGAGGGGGGTGACTGAACTTAAGGAATTTGCCAGGTACAAAGCATAAACATATTCTAGGAGTAAGGCATAGTATAAGCAAAGAGAAGCACTAATCATTTTTGTGGGTTTGTGAGTCACACGTGCCTGACATTTTAGAAGGTCTAAGAAAATGCAGAATAAGAATGGGAGGATAAATTGAGGCTTGCTTTCCAAGGTTCCCATTTCAGTTCCCTATTCCTTTGTAACAAACTATCTTAAAACACAGGAAGCTTAAAATAACAATTTGTTTTTTCTCAAAATTCTGGGGATTGGCTGGGCTCAGCTAGGCGATTCTTTGGCTGGGGTCATTTATGCAGCTGCATTCAGCTGGTAGCTTATCTGGGCCTCCAAGATGTGGGTACTTCAGTTCTTCAAGTCTGTCTCTTTCTCTTTCTCATCCTCTCTCCTCTCTCTCCACATGACCTCTCATCATTCAGCCATTTGGGCCAAGCTTCTTGACATAGCAGTGACAAGCATGTTCCTACAGAACAAAGAGAAAGCCACCAGGCTTGGAACTGGCACAGTGTCACTTCCGCTGCATTCTACTGCAAGTGAAAAGCACAGCTGCCCAGAGTAAATGTGAGAAGGCACTTAGACTCTACCTCTTGATGAAAGGAATGGGAAAGAATCTGTGGCCACTTTTAATCCATCTGATTCCCTGCATGTCAAGCAAGGGAATTTAAACTCAATTTCCTAAGAAGCAGGGAGCAAGACAATGACGCCACCAGAGTTGTGCTTCACAGAGAATAACCAAATTTTGATGAGTGGGATAAACAAAAACAGTGGATACAGAGATTTGTTAAGTGGTTATAATTTTAGCATCACTTGACAACACATTCAGATGTCCTTAGAGGGAATAGGGAAGTCGCAAGAACCACTACACAGATAAAAATCAACAGTGATGAGCATCTATAATTGAAGGCACTGGAGAGAAAGTGAGTCAACATTCCATATCACAGCGACTAAAAGAAGGATGCATTATTCACCCAAAAGGGAAAAGCAATCTTAGTATAGGTTAAGTTTTAGTTCTGGACCAATTGAGGAAAAATCCCTACCTGCAGTTTATGTGCATAGTCAAAAAGAATGATGATAGCCACAGGCTGATCGCAGTAGTCACCAACATACAGTCAGATGTACCTTAAGTGCTTTTTAACCTGGTTTCAATCATCACTTACAATTTTTTAAAATTCTGCTGAACAGGTAGCTCCCCTGAATTAGAAAGTTAAACAACATTTACCATTAGCAAGCCATTATTTGGAAAGCTGAAACCATACACTAAATTACAGGGTATAAGAGATGCTTAGCTAACTGAAACCTGGCCAAAATACTAGGACAAATGCAACTAAACACTAGCCCAGAATTCTGATTAACCACTGCTTCCCACAGCCTTTGTTCGTACATCTCTTCTGATATAAGCATTGTCCATATGATCCTTTTAGATGTTTTATTCTGACTGAAGGGGGAGCCAGTACCATTAAGACATCCAATGTTAAGACGGTTAAGATGTTTTGAATAACGGCCCATCCCAATTCAGTATCTATTGGGTTTCTACTATTTGTCAAGCACCAGGGATATAGAAGAGAACATGATGAACAAGGTCCCCACCTCACTGGAACTTACATTCAGTGGCAAAAGTCAAACTGATAGAGACAGGAGGCACAGAAACTCTAGGAAGACAGGGGCAGGTGCCTGGTGAAGCCCCACCTCCAAGCTGAAAAGCCTGAAACCCTCAGCCCAAAGTGAGAACTTCTATCTCTGTTTGCCTGCTCTCTCTCAATTGGTTCTTTCTGAATATATATATGTATATATATATATTTTTTTACCAATCGAATGTTGCCTTTTCCAAAACTGCCTACAACCCACCCCGCCCCCTATCCTGGGCCTATAAAGACCCCAAACTCAGCCGGTAGAGGAGAAAGGTGGCTGGACATCAAGGAGAGGCAAATTGAGTTCAGAGATGGCTAGATGTTGGAGAGAGGCAACTTGACTTTGGAGGAGGGAGGCAGAGAGGCAGCCTGACTTCAGAGGAGAGCAACCTGACCCCTTCCCATCCCCTTTTCAGCTCCCCTCTCTGCTGAGAGCTGCTCTCATTGCTCAATAAAATTCTCTGCATTTACCATCCTTCAATTCATCTGTATGACTTCATTCTTCTTGGGAACTGGACAAGAATTCGGTACCCACCAAGTGCAGGTACCCAAAAGGGCTGCCACAGTGGCCCTCTGCCCTCAATGGTGGAGGACAGCTGTCCTACGCGATGAGGAAAAGGGCCTACTGAGCTGATAACATACTGCTGTCCATGGATGGCAGAGCTAAGAGAGCACTGTAACACACCCTCTGGGGCCTTGAGGTCGCAGGCACCTCCACCTATAAGCCGCCAAGGGCCTGCCCCTGCTGGTGCCTAAGCAGCTGGCCGGCTCCCGCACTTGCTATCTACATGCTCCCTCCTGCGAGGGGTTGAGCATGGCGGGCTGAGTAAACAGGTCACCCCCGTCATCCTGTCACGGGTCCTGCGAAGGGATCAAGATAATATCCTGCATCAAAATTATAAGCAAATCTACCTAGGATAACTTCAGCAAACAGTAAGCATTGTGATAAAAATCAAATGGGGCCAGGTGTGATGGTTCACACCTATAATCCCTGCACTTTGGGAGGCTGAGGCATGAGGACCACTTGAGGCCAGAAGTTCAAGACCAGCCTGGACAAAAAAGTGAGAGCCCCACATCTCTACCAATAATAATTCAAAAAGAATTTTCTAGGCATGGTGGCACATGCCCAAGTCCCAATTACTTGGGAGGCTGAGCCAGGAGGATTGCTTGAGCCCAGCAGTTCAAGGCTGCAGTGAACTATGATTGCACCACTGCACTCCAGCCTGGGCAACAGGGTAAGACTTTCTCTAAGAAAAAAAAAAATCAAACAGGGAGTGGGATGGTGATGTGTGTAGGAACTACTTTAGCGAGTACAGGGAAGTCCTCAAATTGTCAAATGGAAATTAAAGGGCTACATGCTTTTGGCACCTGCAAGCTTAATTTGCCCCATTGGTTGCTTCATTCCCTTCTTTGAGACCTCTTCTGAGCTCTTTATTTTTACAGACAAGGTCTCACTTCCTTACCCAGGCTGGAGTACAGTGGTGCAATCCTAGCTTACTGCAGCCTCAAATTCCTGGGCTCAAGTGATCCTCCTGCCTCAGCCTGCTGAGCAGCTGGGATTACAGGTATGCACTACCATGCCCAGCTCTTTTTTTTTTTTTTTTTTTTTTTTTGGTAGAGATAAGGTGTTGCTATGCTGTCCAAGCTGGTCTCAAACTCTTGTCCTCAAATGATCCTCCTGCCTCAGCCTCCCAGAGTGCTGGGATTGCAAACATGAGCCACCACACTTGGCATCTTTTAACCTTTTTTGAAAGGAGGTCATTTCAAAGTTTTTGAAGCTCTAAGGAATTAGAGAAGAGGTGGGGTGAAGAGATGGCAAATAGCTATTTTAGAAAGCCTGGGAAACAAGCAATTGCTTATAACCCACCCATTGTTACTTACCAACAAGTGGAAAAAGAACCCAAAAAGCTTCCTTTGGAACATAGTACCCCTTTATCCACATATGTTAATTAATCAAATCCCACAGATTAATGAGGTAGGAGACCTTGTCTACTGATAGTCTAGCTACTGGGTACTTAAGTTGAAGGTTGATCTCTTCATTTTTATTTTTTACATTTGATAAAATCTTCCCGGTAGCATTTATTATTCCAGTTACAGCTGTCATCATTTTTCCAAGTACCATCATATGTCTTTCCCTATTAGAAGATGTATCAATGCAACAGAAAGAAATGGAAAAAGCAAGCTGGTATTGCATCTAAAATGCGCTTTCTGTAATTATACGCACAAACAAATACAAACTCGAAAGAAAACAGACTTTGAGTTAGAGAACTTTGACGGTAACGAGGATTGGTTTCAATAAAAACAATACACATGAATAACAGTTAAATTAGTGGATCTGCTTCCCAAATCTTTTTATCCAGGCACATCCAGAGTATGTCTTTAACAGTCCTGATACTTCAATGAAAAATTGAGGTGCCAATGATTTGTAGGTGAAATTAATGTTAACTACTTCAAAGGAGTGGACAAATAAGTCAGCAGCAAAAATTTTATGAGTTCACTTCCTTCAAGGGAACTTAGAGAGCAGGATTTTATTGCTGTGAATTCTGGTCACCCTTTCTACCCCTCAGCATCTGTTTGAAATATGTAGTAGACAATTGCTTTTTTGGCTGTGACTCAGGTGGTGGAAACACAGGACAAACAGACTACTGTATATAAGCTTTCCTCCAGCACTGAAAAATTTTATTAACTCTCTTGCGTAGCAAACGTGGCGGCTGCTCAGTGCCCCATCTCTGCAGCATTATCAAGGAATTTGGGTAATTATGAATTGTGCTGGCCAAGCAAGAGGTGACCATGTTGAAACTTGTCAACTCGGTATTTTCTCACATTTCAGAACAAGCAGGGAAACAACAACAACAACAAAACCTTATATTCTGTTTAGTTCCTCATTCCTATGTGTAAAATTCCAAGTTAAATATTACATATGAGCTTGCTACATAAATATGTCAGTCTTGCCACCGAGGCCAGCCAAAACAAACAGTTTCAAGCAGTCCCACAGTTTAGAGCGGCAGGGTTTTCATAGAAGCCACGCACTTGCCCCCTTTTAATCAGTTTTTAAAATTTTCTCCCATGACAATAGAAAAGTTAGAAAGCAGTCCACAGAGAGTGCGGAGAAAGGGCTCTCTCTCCTTCACCATGGCGACTGTGAGAAGATCAAGGGCTGAATGTCTGCCTGGCGGAACATGAGTCTGTCTGTAAAATTCTCCACAGACCAAAGCTCAATCCCATGCCATCAGCCCAACCCCCAAATAAAGAAATAGATGGGGTTGGTTCCAAAGTAATGAGTAGCCCATATAATCAGATGGTTTCTCTTCCGCGTTAGGGCTAGAAATAAACATGGATGCTACCTACAACTTAGACTGCTGCATTTAAAGTAATGAAAGCACAGTTGGCTCCAAAGCAGAAAACACATTGCTAGAAACAGTGAATGGAATTTGAACAAAAACTTCCCAATATTAATTCCCAGAGACTAATACATTTTTATAGAAAGTCTATTCACAAAAGGGGAAATACTACTTTCACCAAAATCTTGTAGCTAATCTCTTCACAAGTACACATTTTTTAGAGACCTGTTTTATGTTTTCTTATAATAAATCTGTTCACCATTTTTTCAATGAATAAAGCTTACTTTCTCCCTTCACTTGGAAACTAAGATATGTTTTATCATACAACCAACAGCAAACTTTCTTTGAACTTCAAATCCAAACGTCCCCTTCTTCCCACACTCCAGTGCATTATACTTGAAGTTATTTGCCTCCAAAATTATAAAGTAAAGAAAAAAGTGAGTGGGTAAGATGACCAGAGTAACAACTGTTATTTTCTTCCTTAAACTAATTTACATAGCCCTTAAACCAATTTACATAGCCTTTTTCCTAGCTATCCCAAAATGCAGATTCTTCAAGGAATATTTCAGGCATTTAAACGGAAAGTGAACTCCCATGAATTTTGGCAAAAATAATGGAAACAAGAACTGAAACAAAAATATCCAATAAAACACTTTCTCTTTCCTGAAAGGGATGGAAAGGAAATAAAACACACCCTGAAAAGAAAATGATTTTATAAAACGTTACTAGGAATAGCTTTTACCAAATTGAAAGCTATGTTTAAAAAAAAAAAAAAAAAATCAAAACCTGTTTCCCAGAATGACTTCTCTAAAATCATCAGCACCTCACAAATTTTTTTGTTTAATGAACGTTTACCTCATTTAAGCTTTCTTTATATTCAAAAAATTGAGAAAGGAGGCCAATTCTGCCAAAAGGCATTTTTAATCATTTCGAATAAAAAACAAGTCAGTCACAAAGGACTAATCAGACATTTCAAAAGTGGTAATAATTTTTTCTTAAGTGTGAGAGCTGGTTTCGCTATATAAAAATCTCTATTGAAATGTTTGTTTTAAATAATGTATACCTTCCTTCCACGGGAGAAATTACTTCGAAGACAGAAGTTTCTTGTCTTAATGACTGGTTCTAAACCCCACCTTGCCTTGCCTTAAATTTGCCATGTGGTCCATGGAGGCAGACTAGGAAGGGGACAGGTGCTGATTTAAGCCAAACAAAACAAAAAAAGAAAAAATATGGCCAGAATGGTCTAGACATCACCCACCCAAAGACATCCGAGACAACCAGAATGCCACATGGCATGCCACGAACCACTTGGAGGTCTGTGCAAAATTCACAGGTGAGGCAGGCAACATGCTCCATCAGCCACTGGTCCACGCTGTAGAATGAGAAGCAACGTGATCATCAAGTAACTGTGTCACTGTTGGTAACAGAAGCACCATGTTTGAGCAACTCAACTCAATCTTTCACTTTGTATGAGGACAGAAGGCTAAACAAGGCTCACTGGATTGCTTGACATTAAGAAAACAAGTTCCCCAAAAGAATGACTCTAGGTTAAAACACTAGCCAAATTCTGGGGACCAATAATATCTCGGGAAGTAACAATCACTCTGAGAAATACTTAAGAAGACAGCCCAATATTTAGCGCCTCCTTCACCCACTTGCCATTTTCTGTGTAGTATGCGCAGGGAGTCTTCCAGGAAAATGGGGGCATAGACACAGGAAGAAAAGGCAGCCCTTGCCTTCAAGGAGCTTATAGTCTTATGAGAGGAAAAGACCAGTACATGAGAGGCAACATAAACAAGGGGGGAGCGGTGACAAGAGCCACTAACGTGACCATCAGGGCACCATGAATCATTAATGACACCTGGGGACCTGTTAAGACCCCCATCTTCCAAAGATTCACACAGTTCCATTCTTTAAACTTTTCTTGAACTTTCTGTGTAATTAAACACCAAATTTGGCAACCCGTGCTAATTTTGAAAGGCACTCCCTGGGAATTTAGTAAAAAGTTTAAACAACTTGTTTACATGTGTTTGGCCCATCTGTTTAAACTTCTTGTTTATTTTAATAGGAGCAACTCTTGGGTGCAAGCTCCTTTTGTGCTTGAGACCACTACTGGCCTCTTCTCCAGCTCCGTTTCCCTAATCTGCATTCTAAATCTCTTCTGTAAACAAAACTTGAATAACAACTTTTTATGATAAATGCTGAACACCTCCAAGATGACAGCTGCAAAATAAACTACTTTTACAACGAGAAAGCATTCTAAACATACAGAAAATACTTTTTTATGCTGTCCTTTTCTTAAAAAAAAAAAAAAACACACACACACAAAGATTTGTCTTTTCTTTGTGTGTGTGTGTGTGTGTGTACATATATATGTTCCTGATGATCCTTCTGAATTGTGTGCATTCCCATCATGCTCCAGTGTTTTCCAGCCCCGTGATGCCCTCACTTTTGATTGTGGAGATGATGTTGAAGTGCACAGGGTATTTACTGATCCGGTTATCTTGTTCTGTGACAGGCAGAATCAATCAATCAAGAGGCCAGCTTTGCACTTACATATTCCAGGCACATCTCCGCACTTCAGGATACGAGATCACAGTGTTATCCAGCCAAATTTGATCAACAAATGCAGTTCCCCTGTGCCACAGCAATCTCAGATGAAGATGTTATTATGTGGAACTGAGCAAAGTGATAAAGACAGTACAGCAGAGCCTGGAGAAGCCCGGCTGGACCGCACTGACAGCTTTTATACACGAAGGCGGTGATGTCCCTTTCTTCCAGATTATAAAAGTTCCCTGGATTTGAAGAAAATCACGCTGTATATACACAGGTGACCCCCAACCATTGCGTTTCCCCATCTATAACTAAAATCCTCAAGGAAGAAACAACATACATTATAACATTGCAGGCAAAATCCTTGAATAACAGGGCAGTATTTAAAGCGTAAGAGAGCACGCGTGAATTTTCAGAGAGCTTTTCTGATAGTTTCTTGTTGATGTTGTTATTATTATTTATTATTATTATTTGGTGAAAGCTAATGTCGGAAAGATGAAAAACATGGTTTTATAACTTAACCAGTTACAAATAATTTTATTTATATCACATCTCTGACACTGTGTGTCAGTGTCAATATTTTAAGTGGATCCCAAAAAAGTCTAAGAGGATGTCTTATTGCACCAAGAGCTTTTACTTCATTACTGCCCTGCAGTTATTTTACATTATTTAATCCCAAATCCCATCTTTTGGATTCTACCTTCCTCTTGCATTTTAAATCTTTAATGGGAGCCTTTGGCGGTCCATGGGTACAATGATTAGATATCTGCAGAGAGAAACTGAAAAATTAATCATGGTTTCCATTTTATATTTTTGTATTACACTAAAAATTACTTACTCGTAGAGCTAACTTCTACACTCCTGCAATATGTTCCTTAACATTGCAAATGCTGAGAATGATTTCAGATAAAGCCTGTCCAAACTGAGCCAGTAAACAGCCTTAAGTTATTCTTTGAGATTTGTATGCTGGGTTTTCATCCAAATTTCATTTCAAATAATTTTAATTGAGACACATTTATTGATAGAGGTTTGTTACATGTGGCCTAAAACCAGGGCAAGAGTACCCCAGGCTAATCATAGGAATGATGTTAACATTGTTTATTATCCTTTTATGAATTTTCCTGCTTAAATTACCGTATTTTGCAACTCTATGCAAAATGTGAAACACTAACCACATACAGTTTATTACAGAAACTGATGTATGCATTAATCTGACTTTTACCTAAATACCTCCTTAACCACAAGGAATGAGTTAAAAAAAAAAAAAAGTCAGCTATCACATCATGAGTACCATCAAACTGCTAAATCTATTAACTTTGTTTTCTTTTTTCACTATTATTAAACTGGAAAGAAAAATTCAACTGGAAAATTGTGCCTTGTCGGTTCCCTTGTCATCATGTAATAAGTATGAGAAATATATGTGCAATGGCCAAATGGCCGGTAGACAAAACACCCACTCTAAGTGACGTACTGTTTTCCATACCACTCAGACAAAATCAAAACAACAGAACTGCTGCAAACAAAAACAAAATAACATTTCCCATCAGCATTCCAGACAGAAAATTTACAGGAAAAGAAGCTGGGAAAAGAACCAGAATGAAATAACTGCTCATACCTCCACTCTTGGTAGAGCCATTTCTTCAGACAAACAGCACTTACTTTAACAGTGAAATGTTTAACAATTGATAAAATGTTTGCCAGTGCTGGAAAACTTTTCCCCCCGTTTTTAGGCAAACATTTGCACTGTTTAAAGTGATGAAGTACTTCTATAGAACTAAGGGGCCTTGAATTTTCTTTTTTTAAACAGGGGAAACTTAAGATAAGAAAAGAGACAGGTTATAGACGGGTACAGAAGTAAGTTTGCAATTTAATTATTTCTCCTTTCACAGAGAAATAGAGAAGAGTTTCTCGGTACTGCTGAGTCCGCATGGGAGGAGAGTGTAAAAACTCACTTGAAAAAGTGAAGATGAGCTCTTTTTACAGCTGAGTCACATTTATGTAACTTGATTAAGGTGCCAGTATCCTGGAAGTTACTGGATCAGGGTTGAGCCTAGATACCTGCTCATAAACTGAGGCGGTGCAGTGACTATCAACAGCTGTATTTGACTATTTCATCAACTCAGTTTACAGTGTCTCCATCACAGTGGATGCCTGTCAGCTGCACTCTTGCTAACACAATTCCTGTGTTTTGCCTGGCAGTAAATGGACGCCTCTGCCCTTGCGTCTTCTAAACAACTCCGTTAACATTTGCCCCCGAGCGTCTCTCTCTTTGTCCAGTCCCTGTCTTCTAACAGATGTCATCCAAGCCTAATCAAGCATAAAATGGTCATAAATATTTCTTTCTGGTAGATTTCACATTCACATTTCATGCAGGGACATGATATTTTTCTGCTACCTCCAGGGAGAGCCTAATGCAAAAACCAGTTACTTACATTCTAGCTTCATGTTCCTTTAGTAAAATGCAGAGCATGTTCTCAGTTCAAAGACATAAAAAGGTGTAAGACTTTATCTTCTGGCTTTTGTTTAACTGCACCTTTTTTCTTTCCTTCCCCCACCTCAAATGTATCTTCATCTTATAGTTTATTCTTATGCATTACAAATGTTCTTTTGTGCCTGAGAAAATATAAAACAGGGTCTAAAATGAGCCCATGTCTACCATATTTCAGTAACTTTAGGTTTTCAACATTAGGCTCCCTAATTACTGGCAAAAAAAAAAAAAGATTTTTTGCTCAGATATCTAATTCAAATAACAAGCTCTTTAAAGAGTAGATAAGAAGAAGGCTCTTCTATTTTGGCTCATTTTACGCACAATTTTGCAACCTCCTTCATCATATTTAGTTAAAACAATGGGATGAATCGAATGTACAAATTTAAGGTTCATGCCAATTAGCATTGAAAAAAGAAAAGATAATCACGAGATAGGCCCCATTTCCAATACTTAAACTTTGATCAAGCAGGGGGAGCTACTCCGGATAATTAATCAGCCTCCTTAATGAGAGAAGAATTGGTAATCAGCACAATCGTATTTATCTTCAGCAAACTTAGTAAATAATAAGTCTTAATCTAAAATAAAACTGTCCTAATAATACTTTCGAGGCCATATGTCTGTGTTTCTCTCTCCTATCCCTTTTGTCAAAACAAAAATCTTATATTGCTATTTAAAGTTAACTGCAAAACACTTAGCGGTATATATCACAACAATGGCACTCCCCCCACACCCCTCACTCCGTTGAGCCTAATATTTGATTACTGCTAGTCAAATCAAGCTTTCAGGCAAATAATCTCCATTTTTAAAGTTAATGAGATATGGTCATGTCGACAACAGCTTGCAGAAACTTTTAATTTTAATTCCTGCAGGCTGTGCTGGCCTCTTTTACAGCAACTACTGTATGAATGAGTCAAATTTGCCAACATGGCTTATGTAGACAAGTGCACACTAATTAAAAATACCCACTGGTATCATAATTTAAATACCATGAAAATAAACTGTGAAAGTCGCTCGGATCCAGTCTTCATGGTTTCCTTGGAGTGTGCTTCTTTTGACTATAGGATGTTTTATTGCTCGCGTATTCTTAGCTGAAAACCATTTTGCATCTTTGAGGAATTTGGGATTTTGATGTAATTATACAATTTGTGTTAATATTTGTTTCGCATAAGCTGTTAAGCAGGCCTCCCAGAACGACCACTAATTGAGAAAACCATATTGCTGAGGCAAGCGGCAAATTTATACTCTTGATTCGGCGTCCATCTACAACTTCCTTCCATGGGGCCTTCTTTTTCCTCTCTGAGCTCCAGCCACAATGAATTCAAAATAAAAACACGGTTGTTTTAGTCCGTCTTTCTTTGTTTCTTCTTTTTGTTTGAGTTTTCACTCTTCATAATATCTGTACTTTAACTGGTCTTCTTCCAAACCAGGAAGGTGGGCATGATTCCTCACCCAAATCTAACTGCAAAATGCTGCTATAACTTCTTTTCAGCCATCCATCCATCCAGCCTTCCATCCATTCATACAAACACACACTCACTTTTTTTTTTAATTTAAATAATTTTTTGGCAAGGGAATTTCTGAATCTGCCTTTGCTGGGATAAAAGCACATTTTGCACGGGGTAAAAAGTTGGCATCGTGAGGGTTAAAGCTGTTTGAGGGGTTAAATATGCAATTACTGCTGACTAAAACCAGAGAGACATATAGATAAATAGAAGAAATGAAGTCCCCAGGTTCCCTTCAGAAGCCTTCATCACATTACTACCAGACAGAAACTCTTTAAGTACCATTTTCAGATGTTAAATCATTGTTCGCGCTGCACATATTTTCGCTATTCCTGGGGGAACAATATCTGAAGAGAGCGTGCTAACAAATGCAATCCCGTAAACAGGCATTTTTCCTCTTGTTGTTAGTACCTTTGTATTCCCGCTCCCGGCTCTGTCATCCATGGCTTCTCTCTGCTTTGAAGTTAAAGTACTGAATGAGCAGTGTCATCTATTATCCAGAGCGTGCATGTAGATTATAAATAAGAAATAAAAGTGACTTTCAGTACACTGCTTTTGCATTAGCAAGTTGCCTTCTCTCTTACCTCCGCTGTCCTTCATACTTGCAACCAACAATCTATTAGCAACCTGAAATTCAGGGTTTCTTTCAGAGGGAGACACAGACTGGAAAATGTGTATGTAACGACGTGAAAAGTTGTATTGACACACAGGGCTGGGGTCTGGGCCAGGCCTCTGCATTCAGCTTTTCTATCTTTAACCCTATCTTACAGATGTCCTTCAGGACGTGTGTCTGGTGATGGGACCGGCTCTTCATTTACATTTTTCTGTTGACAAACAGAGTCCATGAATATTAATTATTCTGAAGTTTATTTGCAGAAAAGGCACTTTCTAATCCTTATCAATTATTTATTAAAAATCTCCCCCACCTAATAATCTCATTAACATTATTATACTAAGGCCAACAGCAAATATTCCTTTGATAAGTAACAACCCAACCCGCTATCCTTCCTGCCAAATCTCATGTAGCCTCCTTTGCTTAATCATGGATATTGTGGCTTTTGTTTTCTGGAAGCTCTGGGGTAGTCCTCCACGACTTTTTTTAAAATAAAAGAAAATTCACAAACAGTGCCTTTCGTTATAAAATTAAAAGTTTCTGATATATTACACTAAAGGAAAAGAACGAAAATCTTGGAAAAATAGATACATGCCTGCTTTTTAATGCCCTGTTGGTTATGTGCAGAATTACTCAACAGAAATCCCAAGGAACTAAATCCCCACAGTCCTATAGCATCAAGGGCCTCGAGGGAATCCACTGGGTTTGAAAATATGTGAAAGTCTCAAAGAATGTAAAGCAAATGAAAATCGCATCCAATAATGGTGACACCTACATTTATGTAGTGTGTCATTGCTTACCAGGCATTTTGACCTATAACACTTCATTTGCTTCTGCTAATACTCCTCTGAGATTTGCAGGGCAGTTATTATTAACCTTATTTTACAGATGAAAAAACTGAGGTTAAGCAACTGCCTAAGGTCACCAGGACAGAAGGTAGGAGGGCGTGGACTCCAAATCCCAGGTTTTCTCACCAAGAGTTTTGCATCCAACCTTGTTGACTGGTCCTGTGTTCAAAATAAGGATTTCCTTCTTTCTATCTTCTTTCCCTCTTCCTTCTGGATTCATTGTTGGTATTTTTATTTGTTGCTTGGAAATTTCGTTAATTGCCTGGAATTCCATTTTTTAAAGGGCTGCCCTGCCCACTGATTTTGAGGTACCACCTTTCCCCAAAATTACTGAAGCACCAAATATCTAAAACTGAGTCTGATTTCTAGTTTACTGAGAAACTTAAGATAGGAGAAGCAGCATGGAGTTTCAGAGGCAAAAGTAAACTTAGAAATGAAGTCATATCCAGAGGCTCAAAGAGTGAGTGACTTACTTCAAATCACAGGGTGAGTTACAGCAGCGACACTCAAACCCAGGCTGGCTGAAACCTCTATCAACATTCTCAGATTTTTTGCAGAGCCCTTGCATTTTGCAAACTTGAGAGATCGCTGTTTTTTCCCTATTAGCCCAGAGGTCACCGTTTTTCCCCCTCTACCAATAGTTTCTCATCTATTGCCTAAGAAAATGGTCAGTATCCCTAAAGATCTCTGAAAAATCATCATAGTTGGATAGGAATAATCAGCCACTAAGACATTTCAAGAGACTGTCTCAACCCCAGTCTCCATTCTCTCTTCTCCTCGCCATCACCACCCAATCAGCCTGACTCTATTCACAAAATTTCTAGAATGGGAACTGCCTCAATTTAGAAAAAGAAAAAAAACCAAAAACCAAAAAACACGTACACACACACACACACACAACACACACACACACACGCACACACACTTTTTGCCTTAGTTCTTGCCCTGCATAAAAGTCCTGCAAGCACAGAAGGATAGTGTGATCTTCTGATGCAACATATTAGCTGTCATACATTAGTAAAACCATACATTAGACATGGAGAAGGAGAGGCCTAGGCCAAAGTTAAGATGCTACACATTCCAGTCAGAAATTCAGTGAAAGGCAACTTTAAATGAGAGTGGGGGTGTGGGTGACAATAGGTCAGTTCATGAAAACTATGAATATCTAGTAAGGAATTACCGAGGTTATCTCCTGCATGGCTGATAATAATCAGACATGGAGATGAGGGCTGAAATCATCTCACCAGGGATTGCTGGCATATTCTGGGAAGTCTAAGCCTCTTTCCAACAGCATTCAAGAAAACATGGGCTTGAAGTCATCAGGAAAACCACAATGAAGGAAGCTTTAAGGAATGGGAGTTGGGAAACCAACCATGGTGGGAAGGATGAAATGGGGAAGTTTTTGTTGTGATTGTTGTTGAAGAAGAAAGTGACAAAATAAAGTAACCAATCTTAAAGTATCATGTGATTAACAGAGGAACTTTACCACCCTCTACACAGAAAAAATATCCATCTATGCATGGTCTAGGACAGGGGTTTGCAAACTACTGCCTACGGGCCAAATCTAGTCCTCTGTTTTTGTAAGCAAAGTTTTATTAGAACACAGCCAGATCCATTATTTATGTAATATCTATAGCTGCTTTCATATGGAGTATCTGTGACAGAAAGAACAGCCTCCAAAGCCAAAAACAATTTTTTTACTAAACAAAATCTAGAGTTTACAGATCCTTATTGTAGAAAGACTACTGTGGAGGGGGGGAACCCCACTTCCCAATAATTGATAATAAGAATTTAAGAGTAAGCTAGGTGCAGTGGCGTGCACCTGTAGTCCCAGCTACTGGGGAGGGTGAGGCAGGAGATCGTTCGAGCCCAGGTGCCTGTAAATAGCCATTGGCTTCAACCTGGGCAACACGGCAAGATCCTGTCTCAAAAACAATACAAAACAAAACAAAACAGGAAAACACAGACATACGTGTACATAGTAATACACACATACCCTATGTATGAATTGTTATTAATAGTGTCAGTACCATAGAAATAAAATTCCTTATTTCATCCATCTTCACAGATCATGGCAGGGTCCACATCATACCCCACAAGACTGTTTCTAAATACATCAGGCGCATCCATGCAAAGTTAATCAAAGGACAAAGCATTTATTTTGTCTGAGCTCAGTTTCTTCATCCATAAAATGTGAGTCTGGATCATCTAAGGAATTCTAGAAATTCTATGACTCTACAGATAAGGAATAAGGAGCAAAACGAATACACAATGTATGCACATGCACACACACACACACACACCCACCCCCACCGCAATATAGCCGGGGTAGGAAGAGAAGGGTAGAAGAATCAAGGACACAGCAGATTGCAGGTACAACCAAGTTGGAGTAGAAAATTTTTTTTTTTTTTTTTTTTTAGATGGAGTCTCGCTCTTGTTGCCCAGACTGGAGAGCAGTGGCATGATCTTGGCTCACTGCAACCTTTGCTCCTGGGTTCAAGCTATTCTCCTGCCTCAGCCTCCCCAGTAGCTGGGAATACAAGTGCCTGCCACTACACCCCGCTAATATTTGGTATTTTTAGTAGAGATGAGGTTTCACTATGTTGGCCAGGCTCGTCTCTAACTCCTGACCTCGTGATCCGTCTGCCTTGGCCTCCCAAAGTGCTGGGATTAGCCACCGCGCCCAGCCTATTTTGGACTTTCGAAGTAGCCTGAGGGGCAAATATCTAAGTCACCGAGAAACATGCATCTACTTCATGTCTCATTCTGGGAATCAAAATAGCTTGACTGACTTTTTTGGCCCATCAGGTGTGTCTCTTTTTTTGCACTGACAACACGTATGTCGCTGTGACGACACCTTCAAGGAATGGAGGCTCCCTGCCTCTCCAAGAGCAGACCAAAAACTGGGAGATTTCCAATTTATGGTTTTTCTTCAAATAAGATTGCTTTTCAGCCTTTTCCACTGTTCTTTTCAAAAGCAGACCCATCAGCTTGTTTTCAAAGGTGAGAGAGAGATTAAGAGACTAAAAATGAACCTCTGTAGCCTAGTTATTTGGGCTTTTGTGCTGATTCAGAATGGTGACCAACTAACATGTTAGTGATTTAACGGTAAAGCAAGGGCTCATGGACTCTGGGTAATCAGCTGACTTCATAAAATAAGTCATGAAAGGTAAAGACTTTCCTAAATCGGAAACAAATATATGCTTTTGCTGCTAGGGAAATGTACATAGTTTGACTTGTAGGTTATGAATCTTTAAAACTCCTACCCTAAGTCCTATCATACATCGTTTGTGAGTACTATCTTTTATTTATTGTGCTAAGCAATTGTTCTTTTGTTGACTGGAGTGGTGTTCTATGTGAGCAAAGCAGGTGAGACACAGACCAGGAACACAAAATACCACTCAGGGAGCAAAGGACATTTTGTCAACAGAGCTAATCACTCTTGAAGCAAAATAATCCACTCTCCCCAGTTATTAAAATAATGAAAGTAACTGTGGCAACTTCAAAAGGACTAACTCATTAATCAGTGAAGCTGGGTGAATAATTTCCTCAAGAAACACAAGGTACCAGAAATATTTTATCCAAATACATTTTTGTTGGTCAGAATAGGGTTCAAGCCTGTTACATAATACTAAGAAAACACAGAAGGTATTTCCCTTGTCCTGTCAGTGTGTGACAGCTGTTTGGGAGCACCTGGAGAAAGTCTACAGTTTAAGTCTTCTGGTTCCACGTTCCCAAACACAAAAGCAATAAAGGGGCCATGTCAAACCCAAAATAGCCGCTTTTCAGTTGTCTATAAAGTATCAATTGCAACCACCACTGCTTGCAATTTATTATGTGTAGCCTTATTAATAAGCCCAGATTTCCCCGTTCTTAGAAGCAATACTTCCATCCCCCTGACCAGTCAAAGGAGACAGCAATCAGAAAAGTTTTCTTTACTGGAAGTATGGTTCACATCCTTCAGGACCCTAATGCCTTAGCTTTATTGCCTATAGCATGCTGTAAACATCACCACCAGAGGCACTGCCGAATTTCTGCTATTTCTGGATAAAACAAAGGCCTGCTGGCTGGGCCTTGTGGCATGTGCCTGTAGCTTCACCTACTTGAGAGGCTGGGGTGGGAGGACTGCTTGAGCCCAGGAGTTTAAGGCTGCAGTGAGCTATGATCGGACCACTGTACTACTCCAGCCAGGGCAACAGAACAAGAGGCTGTCTCAAACAAAAAAAAACAAAAACAAAAACAAACAAACAAAAGGGCGGGTGCGGTGGCTCACGCCTATAATTTCCCAGCACTTTGGGAGGCTGATGCGGGCAGATAGCTTGAGGTCAGGAGTTCAAGACCAGCCTGGCCAACATGGTGAAACCCCATCTCTAATAAAAATACAAAAAATTAGCTGGGTGTGGTGGCGGGCGCCTGCAATCCCAGCTGCTAAGGAGTTTGAGGCAAGAGGATCACTTGAACCTGGGAAGCGGAGGTTGCAGTGAGCTGAGATCGTGCCACTGCACTCCAGCCTGGGCAACAGAGCAAGGCTCGTCTCAAAAAAAAAAAAAAAAACAAAGGCCTTCCAATCAAAGTGTTTTAGAAACAGATGGAATCAGGCTAACTTCAGTCTGATGGTGCCAGGCTTGGGTGTTCACTGGAAGGACACACAGCAACAGGTGTGAAGCAGGATTCTCTCCCTTTGAAATGAAACGAAACCAACCTAAGTTACAAGGCACAGTTGCTTAAGAGTAAAATTAGGTACATCTGCTACAAATAAGGGCTCAATCTGAAAATAGGAGAGGGTGGAAATGAAAAAGCTGCTGTCTGTGGGAATACTTAGTATTCGCTTTCTGAACTCAGTGAGAAAAGTTGGGTTGAAGTGGAATGGCAAAACATTTCAGGGAACTCACAACGCTGAAGGAGAGCAGGCAAAATGGGAGAAATCCTTTCGGAATGAACTGATCGTCACCACAATAAACAAACACAGTAAGAGAGGCTTGAGAGCTCTGATGAAGAGCTCAGGCTCTGGAGTCGGGCAGATGTGGGGTGAAATCTGGGCTTGTCCAGTCGTAAGCTGTGTGAATGAGCGTGGGCAGTTAATTAAGTTTCTTCCTGTGTAGAACAGGTATTTTAAGAGTACATAGCTCACAGGGTGCTCGTGAGAAGGAATTGTACTAACACAGGTAGAGTACTAAGCATGAGTATGGAGAGCAGAGGCTTTCCATAAATTTTCCACTGCTATTATTATTACTTCTAATACTCTTACTCCTAATAATACTAGTAATTTATTTTCTTTCTTTCTTTCTTTCTTTTTTTTTTTTTGAAAGGGTCTCGCTCTGTTGCCTAGGCTGGAGGGCAGTGGTGCAATCATGGTTCACTGCAGCCTTGACCTCCCAGGCTCACCTTTCATCTCAGCCTTCCTAGTATCTGGGACCACAGGCATGTACCACCACACCTGGCTATTTTTTTATTTTTAGTAAAGATGAGGTCTTGCTATGTTGCACAGGCTGGTCCTGAACTCCTGAGTTCAAGAGATCCTCCTGCCTCGGCCTCCCAAAGTGCTGGGATTTACAGGTGTGAGCCACTACACCCGGTCAGTCATTTCTTTTTTCTTTTCTTTTTTTTTTTTTTGACAGACTCTTGCTCTGTCACCAGGTGGGAGTGCAGTGGCGCAATCTCGGCTCCCTGCAACCTCTGCCTCTGGGTTCAAGCGAGTCCCCTGCCTCAGCCTCCCAAGTAGCTGGGATTACAGGCACATGCCACCACATATGGCTAATTTTTTTTGTATTTTAGTAGAGACAGGGTTTCACCATGTTGGCCAAGATGGTCTTGATCTCCTGACCTCGTGATCTGCCCGCTTCGGCCTCTCAAAGTGCTGGGATTACAGGTGTGAGCCATCGCACCTGGCCAGTAATTTCTAACCCATAAACATCTTTGACAGCTGGGCGCAGTGGCTCACGCCTGTAATCCCAGAATTTGGGAGGCTGAGGCAGGTGGATCACTTGAGGCCAGGAGTTTGAGACCAGCCTGGCCAACATGGTGAAACCTTGTCTCTACTAAATATACAAAAATTATCTGGGTGTGGTGGAGCATGTCTGTAATCCCAGCTACTTAAGAGGCTAAAGCATGAAAATCACTTGAACCTAGAAGGCACTCTGTCTTTAAAAAAAAAAAAAAAAAAAAAAAAGACAAGATGTTTAGGATTTTCAATAAAAGGAAGAAATATACCCATTTATTAAAACTAGGATGGCCTACCTATTTTATCATGTTGAATGTTTCCTCTTCACAATTTTTTTTTTTTGGAGACGGAGTCTCTATCACCCAGGCTGGAGTGTAGTAGCACGATGTCAGATCACTGCAACCTCTGCCTCCCAGGTTCAAGCGATTCTCCTGCCTCAGCCTCCCAAGTAGCTGGGATTACAGGTGCATGCCACCAGGCCTGGCTACTTTTTTTGTATTTTTAGTAGAGACAGGATTTCACCATGTTGGCCAGGCTAGTTTTGAACTCCTGAGTTCAAGTGATCCACCTGCCTCAGCCTCTCAAAGTGCTGGGATTATAGGTGTGAGCCATTACACCAGCCTAAACAATAATTGCTTAAGAATTGTGCCTAAATATGGAATTACTTGGCATAGCTGGAAAAAGATAAAAGAGGGGAGGAGTTAGAAAAACATTAGCCCATGAATGATGCAATTTGAAACCAAGAACATGAATTTTCCCTTAAAACTGTAAACACACAATGTGAAATTAAAATTAAGATTAAAATGTGAAACACCATGTAAGAGAATTAACCCTCACAATTCTCACTCATCAGCAACATTACTGCTAGCTCTTTTTTCATCTATAATGTTCTATGGTGGCAATGAGAATACAAATACATTAAATGAGAAGACATGATTTTTACAAGAAAGGGAAAATAGGGTATCCACTGAACTGTTAACAGTTGTTACCTCCATTAAATAGGATTGCCAGCGATACAGCTTCTTTTCTGTTTGCTTTCTTAGCTGCATCTTCTAATTTTTCTACAACGAATGTGTCATTAATTGTGCAGTTGAAAATTCAAAATTATTTGCTATTCAATTTCCAATTGGAAACATCTGAATTGCACCCAAGCATTACACAGAGCCAGTGCTGAGGATTTCACTCAGCTCTGGCACATGGGATATTCTGTAGGCACTGGTGGAGTGAAGTGACTGTCTCACAATCTCTTCCAGCATACTCAGCAACCATTCTCTAATTATGCCATAGTCTCTCTGCCAATATTTTATGGGAGTTTTACAAGATGCACCTACAGCTAGTTATACTCAGAAATTGGAGGACCTTCTAAAGTTCTGGCTTAAAAAAAAACAAAAACAAAAAACAACAACAACAAAAAAAACACTTTTTTGCTTTTCTTGTTCTTGATTTTTTTTTTTTTTTTTTTTTTTGAGACGGGGTCTTGCTCTGTCCCCTAGCCTGGAGTGCAGTGGCCGGATCTCAGCTCACTGCAAGCTCCGCCTCCCGGGTTCACGCCATTCTCCTGCCTCAGCCTCCTGAGTAGCTGGGATTACAGGCGCCTGCCACCTCGCCCAGCTAGTTTTTTGTATTTTTTAGTAGAGACGGGGTTTCACCGTGTTAGCCAGGATGGTCTCGATCTCCTGACCTCGTGATCCGCCCGTCTCGGCCTCCCAAAGTGCTGGGATTACAGGCTTGAGCCACCGCACCCGGCGCACCCGGCATGTTCTTGATTCTTTAGAAACTTCTCCAGCCATCCAGAAATCAACATGGGCCACAAGAATCACATATTATTTCAGACTAGAACCTAAAAAAGAGATTCACCAGTTAACAGCCTAGGAAGCTACTGATTATATGTAGTATATAATTATTTGCTGTCTTGATTCTAGGTTCTAATCCCATGGAAAATATAGAAAGACGGCAGCAAGGAACATTGAGACATGAAAGTCATTGCCACGTGTAAAATCGTAATGTTTTTTAAAAAAATGCAGGCACAAGAATTTAGCCAGAAAAAAAAAATAGACATGCCAATAAAAAAGCTGCTTCTTAAAATCTGGCTGGCAGTGTCCTTCCTCTCCCCAAAGGATACTCTTAGTAAAGAAAACATGGTAGATTTTTTTTCTCCCTTGCCTGTATTTGATTTCCAATTAAAATTAAATATAAACTGAAACACCACCTGGATTTTAGCAAAATCCAATCCCCGCCCTCCACCCTTCCTTTTTTTTAAAAAGAAGAACCTGGGCTTACATATACAAACATTTTGCTAAATGACCCGTGGCAAATTGCGTAATGCCAGTAAAAGTTGTGTTTTTTAAGTTATGAGCCCCAAAGATTTTATCTGAAATAAAACCCTGATTCAATTCAGATTCTGGAGGCAAACTGTGTCCTTAACTCTGCCTCTAAATTTAAAACAGTTGTGTGCGGGGCCCCTTCAGTAATGTTGCTAGTAGCTATGGAGGAGAAATTCTGTATTGATTAGGATATGTGTTTTCTTTTCTAAAATGGTAAATTGGGGCACTAATTGCCTACAAGAACTGGTTCCCTGCAGTCTCCACGTAGAGGTCAGTTTCTAAATGAAGGGTTGCTTGTCAAATAGGACTTCATACTGACTTCCATTTATCACCTCAATGAGGGAAGACAGAACTCTACTTCCATGGAGGAGGCTTCTCCTCGGAGATCACCAACCGGAGTGTCTACAATGTTCCAAGGTGATTGGATTTTAATATAAAGCGGATGAGGTGGGCTAAAAACTGGAATGGTGCTAAGAACAACTTGATTCCCTCCTGACCTCCACCTTTGGGTCCCCAAGACCTCGGCCATGGCTTTTCCCAGTCTTCAAAAGATTCTAAGAAAGGACAATAATAAAGTAAGGAGCATGTTTTAAAGTGTTGGCTACTATGATAAGGTCAATAAATTATTTAGCATATTCATCATATCTACCCTCTCAGAAAGTTATCTCTATTGCCCTGTTTTACAGATGAGAAAAGTGAGGCTTCGAGAGATGGCAGAATGTGCCCAACTTCACTCATTGAGTGAAGCTGGAGGGTGGGTTTTCAACTCTCATCAGTGGCATTCCAAAATGCCTCCAATAAAATATTCCTCCTGCCCTTTCCAGCTCCCCAGGACAGTTTAAATCAGTCTCTAGCAGAAACAACATAAAGTGGAGTAAGCAACGAAGTGTGTCTGTAATGACTGTGGACATGAGACATGATTAAGCCCACACAGACGGGGAAGAAACTTAGAAGTGGGGAGCAGTCGTGGAAATTTAAAGAAAACAAATGTGGCCGGGCACGGTTGCTCATGACTGTAATCCCAACACTTTAGGAGGCCAAGGAGGGAGGATCACAAGGTCAGGAGATAGAGACTATCCTGGCTAACACAGTGAAATCCTGTCTCTACTAAAAAAATACAAAAAAGTAGCCGGGCGTGGTGGTGGGCGCCTGTGGTCCCAGCTACTCGGGAGGCTGAGGCAGGAGAATGGCGTGAACCTGGGAGGCGGAGCTTGCAGTGAACCGAGATCGCACCACTGCACTCCAGACTGGGCGACAGAGTGAGACTCTGTCTCAAAAAAAAAAAAAAAAAAAAAAAAAAGAAGAGAAAAAGGAAATGTGTTTTTTAAAAAATCCATACTCTTTTTATTGACAGGGAAGTGATTTTTGTCACAAATTGATGATAATGAGGAGGGGTTGTCAAATTTGATGGTGGAAGCACCTAGAAGTGAGGCAGAGATCTCCCTGTGGAGAGAGAACACCAGGGAGCTGCTAAGTGGTAGCTGAAAACTTAAAGACATGGGAGAAAAACCTTGTACCTGCAAAAATTGTATCCCCTTATTCCTATGCAAAAAATAAATCTTGTTCAAGGTGCAGATATTCTCTGCCATTTATATATATCATAAAAGTTTTCCAACAGTGTGGATGTGAATTAAATTAAAAATAACTTTTCATTTTTATTATAAAGGCAATACATGTTATTGTAGAAATTTGGGGATATACAGAAAAGTGTAAACTCTATATATGTATATATGTATTTTTATGTATTATTTATGTGTATATATACGTGTGTGTGTGTGTATATATACGTATTTTTTTTTTTTTAATAGAGACAGGGTCTTGCTGTCACCCAGGCTGGAGTGCAGTGGCACAATCATGGCTCACTGCAGTCTCAACCTCCTGGGCTCAAGCAATTCTCCCACCTCAGCCTCTGGAGTAGCTGGGACTACAGGCACGTGGCGCCATGCCCAGCTAAGTTTTTTGTTGTTGTTGTTTTCCTTAATTTTTAGTAGATACGAGGTCTAAGCTGCCCAGACTGATCTCTAACTCCTGAGCTCAAGCGATCCTCCAGCCTTGGCCTCCCAAAGTGCAGGGATTACAGGCGTGAGCCGCCATGGCTGGTCTGATGTATATAAAATAAACTATAATCCCATTAACACACCAAAAAAAAAAAAAATCATTGATAGTATATTGCTTTCAGATTTTCCCCCCAGCAATAATTATATTATGATAATTTTTAAAGTTACTAAATGTTCTACATTCTTAATGGGTATATAATTAATACTATATCAAACTTATATGCGAGCCTTTTTTAACTCTTCTTCGAAGGTCACAGATTAGGGTGCATTTAATCTTTCATATTATAAATACCATTACAATGAACATCTTTAGACAAAAAACTTTCTGTATGCCTCACATTATTTCGATAAGTGACATTCCTGGTGATGATGATGATGGCGGAGGTGGTGATAATGATAAAGAATACCAAAAGTTGGCCAGGCATGGAGGCTCATGACTGTAAATTATTAAATAGCCATTTGGGAGGCCAAGGTGGGTGGATCATTTGAGGTCTGGAGTTCAAGACAAGCCTGGCCAACGTGGTGAAAACCTGTCTCTACTAAAAATGCAAAAAACATTAGCTGGGCAATAGTGGCGGGCGCCTGTAATCCCAGCTACTCAGGAGGCTGAGGCAGGAGAATCGCTTGAACCCAGGAGGCGGAGGTTGCAGTGAGCCGAGATGGCGCCACTGCACTCCAGTCTGGGTGACAGAGTAAGACCCTGCCTCAAAAACAAAAAACAAAAAACAGAAATACTAAAAGCTAATGTTTGCAGACAATTTACCATGTGGTATGCAAACTTCCAAGCACGATACATTTTATTTAGACTATTAAATGCTAATATTATTTCCATTTGATGAATATATGAACTGAGGCACAGAGAAACTGACTGTATTATACAGTCACCCAACTAGCAAGTAGCAGAGCCATGACTCAGGCCAAACATACTGGCTCCACAGTCTATGCTGTTAAACTCTGCCAGTGGTTTCCAAGTGTGGTTCTTCAACTGGCAGCAAAGAAGAGCTAGAAATAGATATGCCAATTTGGAGGCCCTGCCCCAGATCTACAGAATAAAGTACTTTGGGGGTGGGTCCAGTAATCTGTGTTTTAAGAAGCCCTCCAGGGACTGGCATGGTGGCTCACGCCTGTAATCCCAGCACTTTGGGAGGCCAAGGTAGGCGGATCACCTGAGGTCGGGACTTCGAAACCAGCCTGACCAACATGGAGAAACCCCGTCTCTACTAAAGATACAAAATTAACCGGGCGAGGTGGCACATGCCTGTAATCCTAGCTACTTGGGAGGCTGAGGCAGGAGAATCACTTGAACTCCGGAGGCGGAGGTTGTGGTGAGCCGAAATCGCGCCATTGCACTCCAGTCTGGGCAACAAGAACAAGACTGTCTCAAAAACAAACCAAAAAGTCCTCCAGATGATGCTATGATGCTCACACACATAAAAGCTTGAGAATTACTGCTGACTGCCTTAGAGCCACTCAGTAAAACTGTATCCCTGATTCAAAGGGTGTGACTGTTTTAAGCCTCTTGATGTCCAACGCCAAAATACCCCCAGAATAGGTGTACAAACTTACACTGCCATCAGCCACATAAGGGGTTGCCTATGCTATGTGTATCACTTATTGTGATCTGTGCTTATTTAGTCAAAGATCTTTCAACTGGTTTACAGGGTTCTATAGTTAGAAGAATTTCAAGAGTGTGTAAATCTGGTGTTTACATTTGAATAGACATGAAATGGCTCTTGGTACAGATTGCTTTATATGACCTTACTTTCCAGAGTTTGCTTCAGAGCTGGCATGTACAGTGCTACATTTTAAATAGCTGAGAAATTATTCCAGGGACACACTGAGAAGCATTATTCCAAAAGAGGAACCCTTTTCCAAATTAAAGATAGACAGGTCACTAATATAGTCAACATCAACTGATGATGGAAAAGCCTAAGAGTATCTGTCAAAAGACTGAAACATTTGGTAAATCTAATTAACATACAGAATAGCTGTATAATTTTTTTTTGGGGGGGACATATTGTAGATGAAATTGCAATTGCAAAATTACACATACAAACACACTTTTCAGGGAAAAAGTTGTTTGGGTTTCATCAAATTCACAAAAGAGGGGCCATAAACCTACAAAACATAAGAATGATGGTATTAGAGGCCGGGTGTGGTGGCTCACACCTGTAATCCCAGCACTTTGGGAGGCTGAGGCGGGCGGATCACCTGAGGTCAGGAGTTCCAGACCAGCTTGGCCAACATGGTGAAACCCTATCTCTACTAAAAATCCAAAAATTAGCCGGGTGTGGTGGCTCATGCCTGTAATCCCAGCTACTCAGGAGGCTGAGGCACGAGAATCGCTTGAACACGGGAGGCAGAGGTTGCAGTGAGCCTAGATCAAGCCATTGCACTCCAGACTGAATGACAGACCAAGACTCCGTCTCAAAAAAAAAAAAAAAAAAAAAGATGGTATTAGAGATACGGACTATGCCAATACAGATTTTCACAAATTGTGAGATATAATAAGTCATCCAATTACAAACTTAAAAACAGAATCAAGAAAGTAAGAAGGGAAAGAAGAAAAGTTGGAAGGGAGAAAATACAACGGTAATACCATCTCCTCAGAAATCCTGTCAGTTCATGAATAACTAAATTGAGCAAATGCTTCTCAATTTGGCAACTATTTTTAAATTAGGTATCACGGTTTCAGTTATTCTAGCTACAATATCAATAGAGGTAAATTAGCTAAAATTCAACATAAACATTTGTGAAATATGGACAACACCAACCAAATTACCACACTTGTCAGCCCACATCTAATCTCTGGAAATCACACAATCAACTTTGTGCCTGTGTAAACAGATAGTCCTGGGCCATTTCCTGGAGACCAGTAAGCTCAGATGCTAAAGTATGGCATAAAAAGACCTCTCCTCACCATGTGCCTCTAGTCTTTCCAAGTACAAATCCAACCGTGCTTGTTTCAAAATTTAATGGCTAAATGGAAAAGACACAGCTTTGGGGCCTTTAAAATCTGTAAGTCAGAAGCCAAACCCATATAGTTCAGTGTATGCTTACCATCCATTATCTCCTGATGGAAGAGGTTAAAACAAATCAGCAGATGTGCACATACTGAGACTCCTAACTTCACCAAGGTCTAGAATCCCACCAACATAGACACAGATTCGTCCTCTCCAGGCTACTGAAGATTTATTACCTAAGTCACTCACCTATCAATTAGTCATATGCATCTCTTCTACAGTTTATCTTCAATTTGCTTTAAAAATTGTAAAAACTTTTCATGTTATCTGTTTATGTCTTACTGCACCTTGATTAAATTATGAAATCTTTGAATGCAGGGTGATACTGAGAATAATATATTTTTGTATCCTCTAGCCAACTATAGGACTATGAACATAAGATAGGTTATGTTCTTATGTTAATTTTCTTTGGCAAGGAGCCAGGGCCAAGGACATCTGTCCGCTCTGTGAGTGACTCACTGAGTGAGTCCAACCTCCATTTCCTTACTAGACTGGCTGAAGATTCTTTTAACTACCAATAACGTCAAAACTTTTAATTTGTAAGATGCTGTCAGCTAAATGATAAGAAAGAAACTCCAGAGGAATGATGACAACTGTAAGTCATTTTGCCACTCCAGAAATTGTGAAATGAAGTCTTAAACAATAGTATACATAGAGCCAGGCACAGTGGCTCACGCCTGTAATCCCAGCACTTTGGGAAGCTGAGGCAGGCAGATCCCGAGGTCAAGAGATCAAGACCACCCTGGCCAACATGGTGAAACCCCGTTTCTACTAAAAATACAAAAATCAGCTGGGTGTGGTGGCACGAGCCTGTAGTCCCAGCTACTCGGGAGGCTGAGGCAGGAGAATCTCTTAAACCCAGGAGGTGGAGGTTGCAGTGAGCTGAGATAGGGCCACTGCACTCTAGCCTGGCAATAGAGGAAGACTCAGTCTCAAAAAAACAAACAAACAAAATACATATATAGTATAAATACATAGATATTTTTCAGAGAGAATTTAGAAAAGAATGAGGAATGCTTCCTCAGTTTTGTCACTGTAAAGTAAGGGTAGAAGTTTGTAGAAGGCAAATCTTGTCACATCTGCCATTCATTAATCCAGGGATTGACAAACTTTCCGCAGAGTGCCAGATAAATATCGTAGGCTTTGTGGGCCGCACAATCTCTGTTGCAACAACTCACCTCTGCTGCTGCAGCATGAAAGCAGTTACAGGCAACAGTAAGCAAACAGGTGTGGCTGTGTTTCAACAGAACTTATTTACTAGCTGGCAGGCTGGATCTGGCCCAAGGGCCAGAGTTGGCTGGTTCCTGGTCTAGTTGCAGACTTGGAGTGCCTTATACCTAGCCCCTGCCCAAAGAAGGTACTGAATGAACAGCTGAGACAAATTTAAAATTATGTACAGAATGCAATCTTGACAATTATAATTGTGAATCACTACATTACAAAATATAATCTTGATAATTATAACTGTGAATGTCACATACTCAGCTTATGCGTGATGCTTTTCCTGTCTTAAAAACCTATTAATGGGCTGGGGGTGGTGGCTTACGCCTGTAATCCCAGCACTTTGGGAGGCCGAGGCGGGTGGATCACCTGAGGTCAGGAGTTTAAGAC
This sequence comes from Macaca thibetana thibetana, assembly GCF_024542745.1. NCBI lineage: Eukaryota > Metazoa > Chordata > Mammalia > Primates > Cercopithecidae > Macaca > Macaca thibetana. The sequence goes on from NC_065579.1 coordinate 125,502,137, forward strand.
CAGCCTGGCCAACATGGTGAAACCCTGTCTCTACTAAAAATACAAAATTGTGGGCATGGTGGCGCACGTCTGAAATCCCAGCTTTGAGGCAGGAGAAACACTTGAACCTGGGAGACGAAGGCTGCAGTGAGCTGAGATCACACCATTGCACTCCAGCCTGGGCGACAAGAGTGAAACTACACCTCAAAAAACCAAAAAACTACTAATGATACAGTAAGTCTATATAAATACACATGATATATACACATAGCACACAGCACAAAACTTTGTGTTTATAAGAAATAGAAATTGAATGAGAAAAATCAGAATATCATCATAAAAACACACATTGTAAATGCATTTTCACTTAATGCTTTCGGATGTTGAATTCCTACTGAGTTGAAATGGAAATATCACCCATAGGAAGAAAAAAATGAGGGAAGGTAAGCAATATTATCACAGTATTATTTATCATACACATTAGGACTAAAAATAGTCAGGAAAGAATGAGCATTATGTCATTCTCTATCAGCCTTTAACCTTGTAAAAGGTTGTTGAGTTTGTCAAGGGTATATCAAGAGTCAATACAGGAGGCGATAAAGACAACTACTTTGTATCATGCGGCCCTGAAAAATTAACACTTAATAATTATAATAATAAAAAGTCACTTTTGTCCTGCTTTAGGATGCTAACTCTTATTTTATTAATTTTTTCCAAAAATATGCCTTCTTTTGGCTCTGAGAGGCATGACTCTGCTGTTGAAAAGCAAAAGACATTTTACGCACAATTTTCCCTCTACTAGGAAGACGTATATTGTGCCCTTCAGTGAACATAAAATTGATATTATCATCTCTTAGTTTATATCTCACTACTTAACCTTCAGATTAAAAGTTATTGGATTTGAATGACTAAGAAGACATCATGTCACCTTCCCTTCAATGTGGAGAGACAGAAGTTGAAGACGAGACAAGGTAATGTGATAAAAACATGAATTTAGGATCAGTGGATGCTCTGCCTCTTTTTTTTTTTCTTTCTTTTTTTTTTTTTTTTGAGACAGCCTCTCGCTCTTATAGCCCAGGCTGGAGTGCAGTGGCACAATCTCGGCTCACTGCAACCTCCGCCTCCCGGGTTCAAGTGATTCTCCTGTCTCAGCCTCCTGAGTTTACAGGCGCACGCCACCACACCCGGCTAATTTTTGTACTTTTTAGTAGAGACAGGGTTTCGCCATGTTGGCTAGGCTGGTCTCAAACTCCTGACCTCAGGTGATCTACCCGCCTTGGCCTCCAAAGGGGATTATAGGGGTGAGCCATTGTGCCGGACACTTTGTCTCTTTTAATAGGTGGCTGTGATACTGAAAACTCAGTTATGTTTGTGTGGATAATAAATTCTGAAATTAATGGTCTACCTGAAGAAACGTTGCTGAAGATGAATCTGTGTTAGGAAGTTCATTTTATTTTTGGTACAGTCAAAAAGGAGCTGTCTAACAATAGTGATAAAACAGTTAATTCAAGGGGAACGTAGGGTTGCCAACCTTAAAAAAAAAAATCCAATACCCTCCACAGTTGGTATCTGCACTATCAGTTTATGGAGAAGATCCTGCAAAATGTCCACATGGAAGGACTAAAGAGAAAAACAGAGCTTGCTTCCCGCCTTCCCTCTCTGGGCATGGCTCAATTTAAATACACAAAGAAGCCTGGGCCTTTATGTCCCCAGGCCGTTTAATCTATACCTCCTAAATGAGTCTTCCAATAGCACTAGCTGTTTAATAATTGCACATTGTACTTTTCCAACAAAATAAACACAACATACACTCCCCCACCACCTTAAAAACAAATTCATTCTAAGAGGCTTGTGTCAATATGGAACAAAGACTTTATCAAAGATCTAACTTCGTAGTTTTGTTCTCTCCAAGAGATAAGCCCATTCCATGATCACTAGGAGCACTAGCAGTTTATCAGTACTTCCCATGTGACTTTTGGAAGATGTACTCATTAGTAACTGTCAAAGGCTAAATGGAAAATACTTGATAATTTCAACGCAAGTAAACATATGCAATCAAAATAGTGACTTGTAGCTACACAGAATGTCTTTGTAAAAAAAGTCTTTTTAAAAAATGACTTTTTCAAAATAACCCCATCCTTTATTATAAGTTCTTAACCTGTTAGTGGCAGCTAAGAAAGGAGTTCAGGTTCTTCCCCATGCCCCTCTCTTTTCTGTTTCACGGTGCCCCCATTTTGCCAGTCATTAAGATGGAACATCCTCACTCATCATTGGTAACTCCGACTCCTTGGTATTTGCATACCTCGTAAATTCAAAAGGTCCTGCTGGTTTCCCAACATTCTCCTCAACAATCTCTTCTTATCCAGTCCTCCCTTTCTCTTTCTGTTTCACTCATTCATAAATAGTCTGTCAAAGAACTGCCCTACATCAGATACCATGCTGCGTGCTGCGGAAGTACCAGGGAATGAGGACAGTGATCTCAGCCCCCATTCCCTGATGGAACTTACACTTCACTAAGGCATTCAGATGGAGGAGGAGATGTTCAAGAAGCCAGGAGGGATCAACAACAGGGCACCCTCAATTGACTGGGGCCACGTTAGTGGCCCATTACTAAATGTCAGACCAACTGCAGTAACACTGTCATGGCCCCTCATCTCTCTGGGATTTCTTCCCTTCCAACCCAGCTAGGTTCAACCTTCTCATTTACTTTTAATACACCCCCTCTCATATGACCTTTCTTCTCTACTTAGAAGCCTCCCATAAGCTGAACCCAATCTGCCTTTTCACCATCTTTCTACTGCCTCCATAGTTATTCTTCAGGCTCTAGCTAAGTAAACTCTTAAGTTATTCTCCCATGTTTTCCTAGCACCTAACGTATCAGTTCCCCCTCCACTCCCATTTTCTTCCACATACTGAGGCTCAATAAATAACAGTTAAATGAGGCTGGGTGTGGTGGCACATGCCTGTAATCCTGGCACTTTGGGAGGATGAGGTAGGAGGATCCCTTGAGCCCAGGAGTTCAAGACCAGCCTAGGCAATATAGTGAGACCCGTATCTCTACAGGAAAACAAACAAAACAGAAAAAAAACAACAAAAAACAGCTGGCCTGCCGTACCAGCAACTCAGGAGCCTGATGGTGGGAAAATCGTTTGAGCCCGGGGAGGTCAAGCCTGCAGTAAGACATGATCGCAACCCTGTACTTTAACCTGGGTGACTGAGCTAGACCTTGTCTAAAAAAAAAAAAAAGGAAAGAAAGAAAAGACAGAAAAAGGAAAAAGAAAAAAGTGAAATCAAAGAATATGCAAATGATCAAAGAAATAAATTGCAGCTGTTTTTTAGTGGCGCTCACAAGGTCAGTATGGGAAACTCTTGACGACATTTTTTCGTCTGGGGGAGGGGAGATAATGTGGCTGTATTTCTATGAATCAAACAGAGTATTTAGCAAAGGGTCTCTGGAATGTTACAAGTAACACTTCATAATTACAATAGATTTGAGTTCAAAGACAAAGTGATGAAAAGAAACTTTCTAACATGGGGTTCAATTCCCTACATAAACTTCCTTCTTGTGGCTCAGTGTACCACTGGCATTTATATTGCTATTCTTCTTTGTCATAAAAGCAGTCACCTTGTAACCCTTTTTATCAAGTAATCTATGCACTACCTAAAAGTACGCTAGACTCCATCAGGCGAGCTATAGGTTTACATTATATAAACATTCCAATTCTGCCTGCTCAGCGCTAGTTGTCAATAAACGCAAGCCATTGCAAAACAGCAAAGTAGGTTCCTTGCCTTCAGAGAACAGATAGGACCTGCCAGTTTTGCAAAAACAAACTCTTCACAATCACTGAAACTAATCTGTCAACAAATTACCATTAAAGTCATACCTCCTGAAAGTTCAAAAACAGATTTGTGAGTAGACAAGAGATAGGGCGTTCTTTTTTTATGATTATTTTTATTAGCTCACAGGTCAGGGCTTAAAATTACCTTTTCAAAGTGGCAAAGCTTTCTCTTGAAGTCAAGAGGGTACACTTCACTCATAATGAAATGTGGCACCTGGCTTTCTATTACCACATTCTCCTATGTTATGGGTCTTTTTTCTTCTTTTGCTTCTTGTGCCATTTTAATTTTCAATGGAGAGATTAATGACACACAACTGTTTAGTAATCAAAACTTGAAAGAATTTCATGCAAGTCTCACATCACAAGTTACATAAATCTTTGACAACAATATTTTGATGGAAGGCAGGTCTAAACTAACAGAGTAGAGAACTATATTTAGCATTCAGGGTGAAATGTGCCTTTTCTAGAAACAGCCACAAAGGGAATTAAGACAATGTGGGGGGTCAGTGTTGTGGCTGCTTTTTCTTTATTTGTCAGAATTATCTGAATTCCTGTCTCAGTTTTGTTTCAGTTTGTTTCTATGGTTATCACTAACATGTTGGTGGCATTCATTCCTACACAAAATATTTTTGACCATCAATACTTTCCACACTACTTGAACTACTGCAACGTCTTCAATAAAAGTGTATCTCAGCATAGCAATTCCTTTAAAATTACAGCTGGGTTTTTACCTACCAGCAAGGGAAGGTGCTAGCCCCCAGCACAGTACCTGGCCCCATTAAGGCATTCAATAAATACTAGTAATACCTTCTTCTATGCCCCCTTCCTGGAAGTTCCCCTTCTAGGACACAGAGGTGCTGACCAGCTTTTCCCTGTCAGCATCAAGAGACCCTCCTTTCAGACACAGTCTCCAGCAGCTACAATGGGAAAGGCCACTTGAGGGCATTCCTAATAAAGTTCATAAGCCACCTTTTTCAAAGAAATAAGTGGTAGAATGGTATGGCCAACCCAGCCATTGCTACCCAGTCTTTACACCTATAGATCCATACCATATAACCTGCGTCATTTTCCATAAGGTATGAAACAAGGCCAGGAATGGCCTCTGGAATTTTAATATGGTGCCCCAGAGGCCTATGGGTAAAAATGAGATGCAATAAGCACCTTCATGCAGTGGTGCTTCATCCAGTACAGACACCAACAGCTATTTCTTGCAGGCACTGTTTCTCAGAGGCAATTAAAAAGCTGGAAATGTTTGCGGGACAGCTTTCTTCTTCGACTCAATATCCACCAGCAATTTCACTAACAATAACTAATGAAGGGATGCATTTTGCCATTTTGAATGTGAAGAGAAGAAATTTCATTTGCTTGTGTATTTTTTGTTTTTTGACATAGGGTCTCAATCTGTCACCCAGCCCAGGCTGGAGTGCGTGGCAAGATCTCAGCTCACTGTAGCCTCAACCTCCCATGCTCAAGGGATCCTCCCACCTCAGTCTCATAAGTAGCTGGGACCACAGGCATGCGCCATCATCCCTAGATAACTTTTGTATTTTTTGTAGAGATGAGGTTTTGCCATGTTGCCCAGGCTAGTCTCAAACTCCTGAGCTCAAGCAATCTGCCTGCCTTGCCCTCCCAAAATAGTGGGATTACAGGCATGAGACACTGCATGCAGCCTGCTTGTGTATTTATTTATGCTGAAACAAAAAAAGTTAAACTTAAAACACTGACACTATGGTCCCTCTACTACCATTTCCCATGTTCAGAGGGCCCTGGGATTTCAATTCCTGATTCTCCCAGGTTCCTCCGGTACTGTATTTTCTACATCCCCTTTGTTTTGTTGTTGTTGTTTATTTATTTACTTATTTTGAGACAGACTCTCACTTTGTCGCCCAGGCTGGAGCCCAGTGGCGCAATCTTGGCTCACTGCAACCTCTGCCTTCCAGGTTCAAGTGATTCTCCTGCCTCATCCTCCTGAGCAGCTGGGACTACAGTCGTGCACCACCATGCCCAGTTAATGTTTCTATTTTTAGTAGAGACAGGGTTTTGCCATGTTGGCCAGGTTGGTCTCCAACTCCTGGCCTCAAGTGATCAGCCCGCCCCAGCCTCCCAAAGTGCTGGGATTACAGGCGTGAGCCACCACAGCTGACCTCTACATCCCTTTGAATGTACATAACTAGACTCTTTGCCTGAGTCCCACCCATTTCTCTGATCTTCTTGTGTTCTGGGAAGTGACTAATCTTTGACCTCCTTCAGTGGCTCATTGGAAAAATTCAATCTGATGGGTCCTCTTTACTCCCCTTCTTCTTTTTCAAGAGAATTTCCTATCTACCGTTCCCACCTCCTTACTAGTCATTTCACATTTTCTCTCCTTCTTTTACATTGTTAACTTAAAACATACACAGTCTTCTGGGCCACAAGACCCAACACCTTAAACCAGATGTCAAAGAAAGAAGCCACGGGAAGTAAACACTTTGCTTATCCACACTCTCTAAATAATACATGTTCAAATTCCAAATACAGCATGTCTTAGGTTTTTTCTCACAGATTCCCTCTAAACTGCTCTCTTCATATAAAATGATAGCCACACCTCAAAACTGCAGCAACCAAAGCTTTCTCTATACTGACTTGCAGACAATAAAACTGCCAGGTGGTACCAAAAAAAAAAAGGAAAGAAAGAAACCCCACAAAAACCTCATCATTAAATGGAATGTTGTGAAGAAATAGCTGTTTTATTTAACAGCTATTCATTTTTATTGAATAAACATTTTCTAGAATGCATTCTGTTAATTGACCTGACAGCATATGCTGTATATGGAGAAACTTCTAAACATTATGCTCTATGTAATATGCTTATCTGAAACAGCTCTCATTTGCAGCAATATGGAAATAAAATTCTGCTTTCTAAAATTCAAGACTTTTAAAATGCATTAATCCACACAGTTTATGAAATTGTTCTGGACATTTTAAAATCCTTTCTTTAAGAAAAAAAAAAACTTTAGTAATTGCTAATAGTATTTGTTGCTGAGTTTCATAATGGAGTAGTGCACATCCAATACAACTTTTACAGACATAGAAATGGTGCAGGCATAATAGGAAATAAAAAGCAGTTATGGTATCGGGTAAAGAATTACTCAATGGATAAAAGAAAATGTTCAGAAACTCTATCAAATTATATTATTAGAAAACTATTGTTATAATAGTTTCATGGCCCAGACATAAATAGAGTTGAAACATTACAGAGATAATACATTTAGTTTTGAGGAAGGAAGACAGTTTGTGAGTGTGTTGGCAGGCTCTACCAGCTAATGGCAGCACCTCTCTTGGGCTGATGGCTTCTGAGTGATGAGTCTACCTTCCAGCTCAGAATTGCCAACTCCACTACCTAGAGGCATAAATGAGCAATGCTGCTGGTGGGAATGAGAGCAGGCTGGAGGGCTCCCTGTCTTCAATAGCAATTCATCTCCCAACAATTGTTGCCCTTGTGGGACTATCAGCCCAAGGTTACCAGATATTCTAATTTTTCAAAAGAAGATGGAAAAGCCAGATTTGCCCCATTTCTCTAGGTTGTCAACTAACTAATTTTTAGAAATGACAATGCCATTTGAACATAAATAAGTCAACCTACAAACAAAACTCACTGTGGAACTAGTGCACTCCATAGTGAATCTCTGTCAGGGCCCTCCCATCCTGAAAAGGGCATTTGCTGTAATTTGTAATTATCTTTGATAATATGGAGCAAACATGGAAAGGTTTGCATTTATTTATTTTAAATCCTGGCACTAAGTAAAAACTCTCCCCATATCCTCAATGATGGTATTGGTGCAACTGAAAATCCTCCAACATTCAACATAATACACAGCATAATTAACTCGTTTTTATGCCAGGCCCTTTTAAGCCAGATCTTCGTGTTCCATGGACTTCTAACATATTTTACAGTTCTAATTCTCTTCCACTGTCCTACATTAATCAAAGCTGTAACCCCTGTTGTCTTTGTACTACGGAATCTGAATGTGCCCCTGGCGAGGAATGGGGGAAAAGTCAACAGGAATTAAATTTCAGTGCAACTGTTTACTCAACTGTGGCCTGCAGTTATTGAAATTTTATCCGTGGTTTTGTGTGACTACCGCAGTAATGAATTCAGCATGGCTGTGATTTTCTCACTGCTGGTATTCTCACTTCAAGTAAAAACCTGTAGAATAAAAATGATGAAAACAACCATAGTCCATTGTAAAATGCTCACACTTCTCCAAACTGTCTAATTGTTGCAGTTTTCAGTCCGGAAGAAAACTCTGATAACTCTAGTCCTGTAGAAATATTTTCAGTCCTGTAGTTTTTCTTATTTCATCTACAGATTTCCCTTTTCCCCAACGACCTGTTAAGAGCCTTATCATATACTTAGGGGAGTTGAACAGCTGTCAATGTTATATTTTAAAAGACCTCAAAAGGCTTTGCTAACCACAATACAGAGGGTTTTAGCCACAATGATAGACCCCACTGCTTTGTTTCTTCCCAAAACGTGTCAACGGCATACGGAGAAAAAACTGTCATAAAAACATTTAAAAACAGTATAAAAGTCTAATCATAAAACATTTCTTGACCTTTTTATCAATAACCAGTAACAATAAATTTTCCAAAGTGGTCATGGCCAAAGGAAGATGTGGATAAATACATTTGCAACTGATACTTTTTAAGGAAGATGTTGGTGAAATAGGCTTTTATAATTTTATTCTATGTAGCCAATTTGTTATTGCTGTTGTGTGTGTGCACATATGCGTGTTTTGGGTTTATATGTAAACCACATGTTTTGATGGTTTATATGTAAAGTTTTTTGGATATCCTGAATGATTTTTAGCTCCTCAAATAAAAATCAAAAATTAATTTCCCATTTATTTAATTAATGTAATCTAAATACTAATTATTTAGTATCACCACATCAGTCAGTAGCCCCGTCTCAAGTGCTCAAGTGCTTCATAAAGAAATAGTCAATCTTGACACTCGTCTGGTAAGGGCATAGAAGATGTCATTCAAAAACATTAACTATTTATTCTGAAAAAAATGGCTGACAACATCACATGAACATGTACTAGCACAAATACACGGAGACCCTTTTACTATCTACTGCGCGGTTTTGCTAACAACCTCACTGGTTGGAATTTGGCCATCTGCACTAACTTAAATGCACAAAGTTTATACACAACGAACATCACAAATTCCGTCTGAAGTGAGCTCGTGGTGCAGGCACAAATGGGTTTGGGCTGCCAATGAAAGAAAGATCAAATCACTTGCAGGAAGTCCTCTGAATTAAGACTTTTGCTGGTCTGTTACTTTTCCTTTCTTTCGCTTTGTTGCATCTTTCTCCCAACAGGTTCCACAGTCTCATGTTGGTTCCACCACCTCGTAAGGAGCTAACAACCGAATCATTCCTTACTCAACTCTTTGCAAGGAGAAAATAAACATGGTTTAGAGCTTGTCTCAAAGTTGCATCCCAAACATAAGCTTAGCTTCTCTGACACAGATTGCAAGAAAATGGTTTGAGAAGCACTTTGTCCCTATCTTCTTCCTCCCCACAGAAGTTACTGTAGCTTTCAGAAAGGCCCAAAGATACTTCATTCTTTTTAATTCACCTGTTTCTGGGCGGCATCATAACTATGTTTTGAATAAGTAAATCGAGAACAAAACAGGTCATAAACCATCTATTATCATTAACAAATCCTAATAATATTTCCTGATTCCGAGACAGGCTAGAAAACCAAAGCCAGTCTTCAAGCAAATGCCGTTTACTTATTTGAATTTTTATCAACACTTTGACAACAAAACACCATTTCTTGGGTCGCCTGTACCATCCGGAAATATTTTACCAGTCACTCACAGGTACCCAGTTCCATACCTGTAAAAAGTATAACTAACAGGAATGAGTATACCCCAACTTACGTACATTTTGGGGAGGCACCAATAAGAGATAACTCAAAGCAGTAAGACTTAGCCACAAACCCACTGCTGCATGAATACAGGGAACATATGTAAATACCCTAAACCCCCAAATCCTACAGGTAGAGGAAAGCAGCTTCCTACAGTGATGCCCGTGTTCTACATGTTTTGGCTGTTATCTCAGCATTTCTGCCTGTATTTCTATATATTTATTTCAACTCTCCTTACTCACCTACTCTTTTTCTCTCTTTTATTCCTTAGCTCTTATTTCCTTCTTCACAGGCTTAAGCCTGTTTTTCGTTTAATTTTTATTTTTGCATGAAAGCAGTGGGAACCATTTCTCCAAAGAATAATTTTATTCAAAATAGGGAAAGGTTAGGCTGACACAGGTCCACTCAATCTTCGTCTCAGCAACTGTTCCCCACAAGGGGATCTGAAGGACTTTCCAACTCCCAAGGGCTTGAAAATTAGTCTCTTAAGCCAACTGCTGGGACCCCTAGAGGGCCGATGGTTTATGAGATGCCACTGACAGAATGACAGATTGGCAGACAGGTGAGCACAAAACGCTGATCGCGAGATCGTCATTAAACGTAAAATTCAGCGGTAAAATTCGCACCCACCAGCCTCCACCTCCCAGGACTCCAAAGCCCCGGTACCTGTTGCTGCTGCTGCTGGGCGTGGGCGAGGTCAGCTGCCCCGATGTCCACCGCTGGCGTCTCTCCGTTGGACCGCCCCTCCCGAAGACCGCCGCACTCTAGTAAGTGGTTGCTGCCGCCCGACCCATTCTGGATGGCTGAACCGTTACTTTTTGTCTCAGTCCCAGATTCTTGCATCATGACTCAAAAACCTGATACAAGGATTTCCAAGATGGGGGGCGGAAAAAAAAAAGCAGCTGTTAAAACAGTTGTTGTGCATAAGGAGAAGGGCCTTGGTTTAAATGTTGCCAAAATCTGTAAACAGTTGTCATTTTCTTTCACTCAACTTATCCCCTCATTAGCGGGTCAGGTCCCTAGTGTTGGGTCTGAAACTGTCATTCCCAATTCAAGTTTCAGTAGTATTGTTTTAAATATACATACATACATATATATGATATATAATATAATATATTATTTATTTATTTATTTATTTTACCCTTAGAAAAACTAGTATTTGTAGGTAAACCTAGAATTCAAGATTACACTTTTCTTTTTTTTTTTTTTTTTGAGACGGAGTCTCGCTCTGTCGCCCAGGCTGGAGTGCACTGGTGCAATCTCGGCTCACTGCAAGCTCCGCCTCCCGGGTTCACGCCATTCTCCTGCCTCAGCCTCTGAGTACCTAGGATTACAGGTGCCCGCCACCGCGCCCGGCTAATTTTTTGTGTATTTTTAGTAAAGAAAAGGATTTCACCACGTTGGTCAGGTTGGCCTTGAATTCCTGACCTCATGATCCACCCGCCTCGGCCTCCCAAAGTACCGGGATTGCAGCCACTGCGCCCGGCCCAAGATTAAATTTTTCTTCTATCTGGTTCCTTTGCTCAAAAACCAGCAAGTCATCCTATAGAGCATATTAGGTATAAACATTCAATTTTAACATGTGCAGGCACTATTTGTTGATATGACACTTTTTTTTGGAGACAGAGCCTTGCTCTGTCACCCAGGCTGAAGTGCAGTGGCACTGTCTCTGCTCACTGCCTCCGCCTCCCGGGCTCAAGCAATTCTCCTGCCTCAGCCTTCCAAGTAGCTGGGATTATAGGTGCCCACCACCACACCCAGCTAATTTTTGTATTTTTAGTAGAGACAGGGTTTCATCATATTGGCCAGGCTGGTTTTGAACTCGTGAGCTCAGGTGATGCACACGCCTCGGCCTCCCAAAGTGCTGGGATTACAGGCCTTGTGAGCCATGGCACCTAGCTGAAGGTACTAAAAGTCTAATAGAAAAAAAATATATAGGCCTGGGGGCGGTGGCTCACGCCTATAATCCCAGCACTTTCGGAGGATGAGGCAGGTGGAACACTTGGGATCAGGAGTTCGAGACCAGTGTGGCCAACATGGTGAAACCCTGTCTCTACTAAAAGTACAAAAAAGGAAAAGAAAAAATAAATTAGCCAGTCATGGTGACAGACCCCTGTAATCCCAGCTACTCGGAAGGCTGAGGCATGAGAACTGATTGAACCCAGGGGGTGGAGGTTGCAGTGAGCTGAGATCACGCCATTGTACTCCAGCCTAGGTGACAGGGCGAGACTCCATCTCAAAACAAAAGAAAAGAAAAAGAAAAAAAAATATGGTGCAAAATGAGTAGCTAGAAAATATAAGTTAGGGCCGGGCTCACGCCTGTAATCCCAGGACTTTGGGAGGCCAAGGCGGGTGGATCAGCAGGTCAGGATTTCAAGATCAGCCTGGCCAATATGGTGAAACCCTGCCTCTACTAAAAATACAAAAATTAGCTGGGCATGGTGGTGTGTGCCTGTAATCCCAGCTACTCAGGAGGCTAAGGCAGGAAAATTGCTTGAACCGGGACCCGGGAGGCGGAGGTTGCAGTGAGCCGAGATCATGCCACTGCACTCCAGCCTAGGCTACAGAGCGAGACTCCGTCTCAAAAAAAAAAAAAAAAAAAAGAGAAAATATCACTTAGTTACGTGTAAAACATTTCACATTCACTCTTACTACTCTCTGGGAACAAAACCATTATCCCAGAGAGCCAATTCAGCCCTTGGCTGAGAAAAGATGTCCAAAGATGACGAAAGACAGATAACATTTGCTAACACCAACTGCTACCATCTACCAATCACCAGTGTTGGGTCAGGCAGGCCCTAATGCAGGTGATTTACACACATTCTCCAATTCAGTGCTGATGACGATTGTTACCCCCAGTTTGTGGATGAGAAAACTAAGCCTCCACAAGTTATTTAATTTGTCCACTACATGTCACAGCCAGTAATGGTGGAATCAGGATTTGAACCAGTTCAGTTAAGTCAAAGCTCTTAACCACAATGTGTATTTTTAAAGTTGAGGTTCAGTGGGGGCAAAACAATGAAAAAGGCAGGGTCACACTCCAAGTTCACAGACCAAGATTTGGAAAAGGAAAAGCAAAAGTCATTAAAGGAAGTAAAGAGTTCAAACATGAAAGCTGAGAAATGCCTGAATAATTAAGACTTTAATGTGAAATACCAATCCCAGATTAAAGGGCAGAAAATTTTTACGCAAATGTGTTCCAACTGTGTAAGGACATATGTACAACCAATGCCACAGATTTCTGCCCCATACATGAAATGTGACAACAGGGAAATTTCAATCTTTGGGTATCTTTAGAGGACATTGTTTTCTTGCTAGAAATTGGATGAAGTCTGTTTTCTGCAGACTTGCACAAAAACCAAATGGAAAAATTAAAAGCAGAAAAATTCACATCTTTCTTCATTTCCTTTCACTGCATAGCATGATCCAACTTGATACAGACTTCATAAACCCAAAAGACGTATATATTTTTTAAGTTGATCCAATTCTAAAGTGGATTGAGAATGGCATTTTTCACTAGCAGGTGGGAAACAAACTGAGAAGTAACAGCTGATTCACTCTCGTTTCTTGATTTTTATTATTATTTTTTCATTCTCATGTCTTCAGATCAGACTTTCTAATAATTATAGTCCTTTAGAAATTGCAGTTATATTCTTACCACAGGGTAAAGCATTTTTCAAAAATAACCAAAATCTTCCCTAAGATACAAGAATCAGGTAATGAGATAATCTGTGATAGCAAGAGTGCCTTGTTCATCACCAAAAAAGAAATGAATCTGTGAAATCTAGGTACTTTTCCCTGGGCATTTCAGTCTCTCTTCCACAAACTTGCCCCTTTGTACAGAACTAAAGGAAAAGAGCCGGGTGCGGTGGCTCATGCCTGTAATCCCAGCACTTTGGGAGGCCAAGGCAGGCAGATCACCTGAGGTCAGGAGTTTGAGACCAGCCTGGCCAACACGGTGAAACCATTCTCTACTAAAAATACAAAGAAATTAGCCGGGCGTGGTGGCACATGCCTGTAATACCAGCTACTTGGGAGGCTGAGGCAGGAGAAGTGCTTGAACCCGGGAGGCAGAGGTTGCAGTGAGCAGAGAGCATGCGACAGAACGAGGCTCTGTCTCAAAAAAGGGGTGGGGGGAGAGAAAAAAAGGATTATAGGAAAAGGCACAGTGTTAGGTATTTAAGCAAGAGAGCATTTGTTTTAGAGTAGGTAGCAAGGAAATCCATCTAATTATTAGGATATATCTCAAACATATGTAAAGAAAAAATCTATAGAATATACATACACACACGCACACATATATATGTGTGCGTGTATGTATGTATGTATTTTTCCCTTTCTGGGAATACCTCCCCATACCAGGGACTTGATCCCCAAAAGACAACAGCATTGCACATATATAAACTCTACCCCTGCTCTCAGAATGAGGCATATTTAGCCAAATATCCTGTCCTGATGGAAGAGAGCTGCAGGTAGAATGCTGCTTTCAGACTATGTGACCATCGGGATCCCAGGCCTGAGAGCAGGTGTCTAAGACACGGGTCCTGCTTTTGTTTCCTTGGTGAGACACCATTCTGGTGGGTGGAGTAAGAACAGTCTCCAATACACAATTTGATGAGAAGGCCCTGTTTTTGCTCCATGCAGTTCCAAAGCAGACTGCCAAGTCCTCCAGTACAAGTTTTGCAGGCATCAAGCCAAGCAGCTTGGCTTGTGAATCAGGTTTGTGAGAGTGCAGGCTTTGGGACCAAAATTGCATAAAGGATTATTTTGGTCTGAGGATGTCCTTAATTAGTCAAGTGCTAACAGTAGTATGTAGGTTGGAAGATTTAAAATTTCCCATAATCTCCCACACCAATCAGGAGAAAACAGCTTTTTGAAAAGCACATGTGAAAAAAATAGGAGTGTCAATGTCTAAGAACATTTCTAACAGTGTCTGGGCCAGCAATATTTCTATCAAACGTTCCAAGTCATTTAATAAGCCTTTATATCTGTATCACACTTCACAAATTGCAAAGGCCCTCTGATGTGCTTTTCAAACTCGTAACAAGGCTAGGAGGGAGATAAGGCAGGTAAATGTTATCCCCATTTCACAGATAAGAAAACTAAAGCTCAATCGGTTAAGGGATAGATGTAGCCATAACTATTTTGTTTCAGACACGAACCTGTCCATTCAATAAATGATTAAGAATCTCTAGTTTGTAAAGTCCTGTGCTAGGTAGTGGATAAGGAAATTAATGAAAAGAAAACTAAGGAAATTCCAAAAGGGCAACAATGAGAGTGCAGGTGGACAAAGAAAAGCATTAAAATACAATGATATAAGGCATCTGTACTCTTTTGCAAACAACTGTCTTTTTCTTTGAATTGCCACTATTAGAGTCATCTGAAATCAAGTCAATATATATAGGAGAGGAATCTATCTTATCTATCAGGGACGTTGCACCCTCTTTTCTTCAAGGAAGCTTGTCCCAGGCACCCAGTTTGCCTAACTTCTGCTTCTCTCTGGGGGAATAACTAATCCTGTAACTAACCAACTGCCTTGCTCCATGACATACTGACAGCAGGAAACACTGTATAGTCATACAAAGTGCCTGAATATGAAGGTATGGTCACACCATACCCAGAAACAAGTCCTTCCTCCAGAAACAACACCAAACGGAGTCTGCCTTCCTGTATGGCACCTCCAGATGAACTGAGCCTGTTTAAATCACGTGATCCATTTAATCTAACCCTACAAAGGTCAATGCTGCAGTTGCATAGATGTCAAAAAGCCTAAAGAAGCCAAAATGATCTACTTCTCATCTTGCTTCGAAACATTACAGAGCTACTGATTTCAAAGGTTCAATTTTTGTGCTGGAGGGACTTGTAGAAAAGGACAAGGACTGAGTTTAGCATGCTTATTTATTGCTGTTGCCAACAGAGCTGCTCTCTGGAAGTATTCTGGAAAATTCATAATGTCCAGGCCAATGTATTTATAGTAAATTAAAGCAGTGCTTTATTATTATGATTATTTCCTTGGTTACAGTGTTGATGCTGAAAATTTAGGGAAAATAAAGCCCTTGTTATCATGCTTGTGAAAGATTTTAAGCTAACAAAAAGTTCAGTCTTGATTCCAGGGCAGTTAATTAAGGTTGACCAAGTCAGGCAGAAGTAAATTAACTTGGCTGATCAATTATTTATATGAAGCAGAATAAATGCCCTTAAAGAACTTGGTCTGTTCATAAAAGGATGTGTAAATTAAACTAAACATAGTTTTGTAAAATATGTTTCTATTTCTATGGGGAGAAGAGAAGTTAATGGTGAAATCACTATTAGGAAAATTATTAGAGTAATTACACAGTCCACCCCCCATCTGAAAAGAAAAATTCTCTTTCTCATTGTTCATCCATGTGCAGAGAAAAAAGGAAGATGGCATGCAATTCTGAAGAGATAACAGAAGCACATGGAAAAGGAAGGAGGAAGGGAGGAAGGGAGGAAGGAAGGGAGGAAGGAAGGAAGGAAGGAAGGAAGGAAGGAAGGAAGGAAGGAAGGAAGGAAGGAAGGAAGGAAGGAAAGAAGGAAGGAAGGAAGGAAAAAGAATGTGAATTTCACTACGTGGATTTCATTATTTTGGAAATATTGAACACATGGCTCTTACTTTATTGTCAGTTAACTCCATGCAGTTTGTAGACTGAGAAAGAATAAGGATGAGACTCAGACTAGCTTAGCTCTAAGAGAGGTACTTTTAAAATTACTCATGTTGCATCATTAAGATTCAAAACCCTCAATAATCGTGTTCATGCCATTGAGGAAAAAAGAAGACCAACCTGTCTATATTAAGATATAAAGCATACATTTGGTTCTGGTTCTCATCAAGCAAATGAACTGGTTCCCTTTTAATGTGCAAAGGGTTTACAAGGCAACACAAGACAAACAAAGGAGTTTTAAGGAGTGGGGTACAGCTCCACAGATTTTTCCCCTAGTAGGCAAACAGTAGGGTGGCCTAGGATATTAAACCAGTTCTGTACTCTTTAATGCTCGTGTGGGTGTTACTCTCTTCACAAAAGAGAGGGAATAAGGCAATAGAAATCCCAGATGAAAGTCACAGACTCTCAGTAGAGGACTGCAACAATGGAGACATCACATTTGCTAGCATGAGGGCCATGCTTGTACACTGCTCACCCATCATCTGGCGAGATGCTGCTGGAGCAGGTGGCATTGAGGAGATCAGGGACTGACTGGTGGAGGGGATGACAAATGAGACTTAGCAGTTAAGGATGCAGGTGAGGAGACAGAAAGATGGCGGCCCCAAGATGTAGAGTAACTGTCTACAAATAGGGTTGGTTGCATGTGATACTCTTGAAGGGGGAAAAAAAAAAGGGTAGACGGGAGGAGAAAGAACAAAACAAGAGAAACAGAGTTACATCAGACAACTATTTTCTCACCTAAGATAACTTCTACAAATTATGAATGAACCCTACAGACACCGCCATTTGTCTATCTACTGTCCTACTGGCACGGGTCCCATTTCATGGAAGGAGTACCCAAGAGCCAAGCTTAGAAGGCAAAGTCAGTGTGCTGACTGTGTTATGAAGGCACCGTCTTCCAATACCACATTTTCATAATTATAACAGAAAGGCGTAAATTTTCTAATGCATGGCAGTTCAAAAAGTAATCAAGGGAATGAGCCGGAGGGCTATTTTAATGTATGCAAAGCTAGTGACCCACAGTAAATGGGAGGTAAGCTACAATGAATGCAAAGTAATGCACACATACTACAGTCCTGGGCTGATGAGGGACGGCTAAAATTAACACCCAATTAATTTCCGAATTGACAAACAAATGAAACCCATAAATCTACTTTCTCATTAATTTTCTTGTGGTATAATTTAAAGCAGTAATATGAGGGCCAAAACTGAACATTATCCATCATAAATATCAAAAAGATAGCACTGTAACACCATAAATTATGCATATTACCTGTTGTTAAAAATGATTTATGTATTATCAACTTTATCATGCACCATAGATGTCTATCTACATGTATCTTTAGAAAATCTGGAATTTCATTTAGCCCCTCTGGAAAAAAAGTTCAGGAGCAACAAAATTGTCAAAAGCATGTTTTTAAAAAAACAAAAACAAAACAAACGTGGCCATTCATTTAGCCATATGGGAGATCAGGGTAAAACTGGAATCATTCCAGGTCTCAGGTGAGTAGAGGTTGAGAATATCATGAAAACTGGTGAGTCAGGCCTCCCCGGGGAGGAGAAACAAACCAGCTGTAGGAGACCCCTCCTAGAGAACACAGCATCTGTGTCCAAACGGCGCCACTGGCCTGTCCTGCCCTCTGGAACGCAGGAGGTGCAGGGCTTGGTACACGTAAGCAAAGGCAAGATGCATTTGAATGCATCTCACATGGCCAGTGGGGAGCATCTATAGCTATGATGACGAAGGCAAGCAAGGAACCTTAAATTGGCAAAAACTTAGAAAAACCATGCTTATTTTCAATAATGTAATACGGCAGCTTTCTTGCTTTCAAAAGAGGAAGAAAAGAAATAGAAACTAACTTGTATTTATCAATTAAACCAGGAATAGTTTATATTTACTAATTAAATGGAAGCAGCATTCAGATTAAAAGTTTCCTTGTCTACTTTCCCAGCTCCATTTGTTTAATAAGAATAATAAATAAATAAATCTTTTATCTCAAATTTAACTTTCAGGTATGCTTTGCACATAACAGGAATTTAATACATAATTACTAAATGTTTGACTAAATGATTAAATGATAGAAAATTCCAAGGCCAACCTCTTGATCAAATGAGATCAAGGGCTTGTGCTGGCCTCCAACTTTTATATTCCAACTTTAAAAATACTATTTCCTATACACTTATTTAACTGTTTTGGTGTTCTGAAACTCCAAAAGTAACAAGCCATTAAATCTGTTAGGTCTTAAGAGACACAGGACGATCTCATTAAACATTGAAAGATAATGAACCAATGAAATATCCTACAGAAACCCACTGGAAACACTGAATATATATATGGACAATTTGGATGGGCTGGAGAAGGTAGAGAATAGGATGTTTAATTTTCCCTGTAATTCATGACTCAGAATAGAGTTGGCGGGATAGGGTAGTAATAAAATAATGTTCCTAACAAAAGCACAGGCTTCCCCTTCTTCACCAGGCTTTCAATGTGAAGACAGGAGACTTCATATTTCCAAGGAAAAAAGGATTTCTGCATTCCGATGCCAAGGCAGTAAAGTTGTTCAGAGCAACTGTAAATGTCTTATTCTTCAGAACTGTCTTCATCAAACTTTCTTGGATACTGTAATCTTTATAAGACACCAATGAGCACAGATAACAAGTTGACCCCGCTCCAGAAATTACAGACGTCTAAATTTATATTTTTTAGCTTTTCAGCTCTGGTGGGTCTCGGTTCCCTTCCTTCCTAATAGACAAGAGTTTAAGTGCCGTAATCATAGCAACTGTGGGCAAACGAGGGAAGTTCGAAAGAAGCCGCTCTAGGAAACAAGTACAAAGCAGAATGCATACCCACTCCCTCGCATATTAATCCTGAGGAGCTCAAATAATTAAATAGAGACTGAAAAGGAGCTTTGCCAATCCAGCGCTAGGCTGTTTGCTTTGCCACAAGGAAGCCTCTGAAGGTCAGGCCTGATGGGGCCAGGTGTTCTGGGGAGCTTAATTAAAATGCATTTTTACACAACAAAATAGATTTTAAGTTTGAGAACTAACAAAGCCTGTGGAACTTTAATCATTTGAACATTCAAACAGCTGAACTCTCACAAATAGGCCAGTGGAATAAAGTGACCAACAACCAGTTCAGAAAAGTCTTTTTTTTTTTTTTTTTTTTTTTTCCATTTCCATATTTTCTATCATTTAATGTACACGAGGCCAGGTTCATAACATCAATTAATGACTGGCATGTTCGATGACACACTTCACGTATCTCCTGCTTCGGCTCAAGCCCCTCACCGCTCTAGTGGCCAAAGTGAACAATATGTTCACAGCATCATGGTAATGTAGTGAATGTGGGCCATCAGAATTCTGTTGCTTGCATTTCTCCGCTGTGTGAAAGGAACAATTATTTAATTTTATCCTTCAAAAACTCCAATATACATATATGTATTTTCCCCCCGAAAGTTACTCTCACAGACAGGTTAGCAAGGCTTCTCTGATATAAAACACTACCACTTGTCTCCGCAGGTCATGACCCTCCAGCCTCCACCCTTACCCTGGGTGTTGTATCTTTGCAATTTACAGCAAATGCTAAGACAGTATGCCTCATATTGAAACACAAGGCAAATTCAGAAACAGCAACAAACAATAACTTAACAAAAAAACAAAAAGCAAAAACCAAATGATGATATGATGCCAGCTGAGTTTTCTCTGCTGTTTGCAAAACATGACAAAGGCCAGGCTAATGTTCAGGTGTTATCTAAGGTGGCTCCCAGTGTCCAAGGGACAAGCGTCATGCGCACACACCAAACTAAACAGAGCCACATGCTTGCTTTACTTAACTAGAAATGCCACAAAGCATAAACTCACTTTAAAATGAGACAGGTAAGAGCCACAGGTAAGAGTAAAAACACTGGCTTTTAAAAATACATTATGCATATTAACTGTATAGTTTCTTCCCAATTAAAATATCTTCATTTATGGCAGGGAGGATTTATTCAGAACACATCAAAGTAAAAATTAATCCTCCCTTCTCAAACCTGACAAAGAGTACGTGCATCCAACAGGATCATATCAAGCCTACAGGACAACACGCAAGATATACACAGTAATACAAAATCCAAGGATTGTACCTTTCGATGGTTACTGCCTTGTTCATAGTACTAGACTTTTTCTCCTACACCTTCTAAGTCCTTGTTTGTTCCACAGAGAAATTTCTAGCCGTCCGATGCTCTATTACCGAGCTAGTGGCCTTTCAGGAGAGCTCTCTCCCTTCAGAAAAAAGCAAACAACTGCATAGATATCATTACACTAAGGAAATCTCTTAGAAAAACCAAACAACTTGCTAATCTCGCCAGCCCCTTCATCCAAGCAAAAGATAAGAAAAGCAAACCTAAGTCTGTTTCAACCACATTCCAGGGACAAGTTCCCCTTTTTCTTTCTTTATCAAAATTCTAGCATTGAAGTTGGGGGGGTGTGTGTGTGTGTGTGTGTGTGTGTGTGTGTGTGTGTGTGTGTGTGTGTTAAACAGACCTTGCAGGATAAACTGCTGCTCACACCCGCAAACAAAGCAATATCTGTTTAATAACGATTGCTGCCATGGGTACAGTAAACAAGGGGCCCAGCATTTGTGTTTATGAACAAACACATCATCTTACAAGAGCAATTTAACATTAACCAGGTGGAATAATCAACAGATTTCATAGGTGACACCAGGGGCAGGGCTAACGTAAACAGAACTGGGGAGGAGAAAGAGGCCACTCTTTGAGAATCAAGGTCGAGGTAAATGCATTACAGAGTAAACAGCTGGGAAGAAGGCAAGATAAACAAACAGTCATTCTTCTGACATTTAGAGAGGCAGAAAGGTTGTATGTTACATAGATCAGCTGCTGACCACCATGAAATCAAACCGGTTGGAGACCAAGCCTGCTTGTTTGCACAATGCCATGTTTGCTTATAAACAACAATTTGCTGTTACCAACATCACATTACTCATCATCATATAAGCCAGAGTGAATCCAGTCAGATCCGCTTAACTCTTTACTGGTGACATTACTTAGAAATTAAAAAACAAAAAACAGGCCCCTCTAAGAAAAAGAGGTCAGTCACCTCAAAATGAGACCAAGAGAGCTCAGTCAATATCCTTTTATTTCCTGGCTTGCAGATAAAAATAAAGCATCCACATGGTTTAAACTACTAAAGGTTGGATTTGAAAACAGCTTTAAAACACTATAATGTTTTCATGCTTCAGTAACTCTGCATTCATTTCTTCAGCTCATCTTCTTTTATCAGTGAAATATATGGGTCAAACACAGATTCGAATCTTGAATGTTTCATCCAGAAGGAAAACCTTGAAGTTCCATTCTCCCCATATCAAGCTTCTATTCTAAGATACCTTTAAGCCCAGTGGGCCCACAAACAGATGTAGAGCATTCTTAACTACTCTGCAAAAATTCAACTGTATCAGTTTATGATGGTTTCCTTAAAAAACATCAAAAAATAAAATAACCAGTTGATGTCCCATATAACCACTTAGGGGTTCATTCTGTCAGCTTATCAACAAAATCTTAGCTCTTCAAAGCCCAGAATGAGTAAGTTCGGTGTGTCCACTAACAAAAGTGTTAAGAAGAAATGTTTAATCTCTAAAATTTCCCCTGATATGTACTACCACATAAAACAGCTTACTGTGTGTTATAAGAAAGTTTTCATGCCTTATCAGAGATACTATATTTAGAGACACAATCTGCAATTAAAACATTAGTTTCAATCTCTTTTACAGATACTTTAACACCATTAAACTACTTAATTTTGATACATGTGAAAAACCTCCTTCCTTTACTTAAAATTTAATAAGCAAAACATACTGAAAAACAGTTTGGTAGTTTATCTATATCTTACACTCATACTCAGTTAGCTAATTTTTTAAAATTCTGCATGATGTCAGTGCAAAGTACAGCAAAACACTGTCTGCTGGATATCCAAAGCAAAATATGGAAATGAGAAAATGATATTAAAAAAATAAAGATACACCTAAGTGGTTTCTGGCAATTACATGATTAATAATCAGGTTATTGGAATTTTCCACTCTGTCTACAAAGAAAGTAACAGAAACTGTGTCGGTCTGCCCCAGCCCCCACAACAGATATCCCCCTCCCAAGTTCCACTGTGAATTAACTCCTCAACCTTTTCTAGCTGCTCTTGTTTCCAGGCCTTGCTTCAATTATCTAATCTTTGTTCTGCAAACCTAAAGTCACAAAGTAACTAGTGTGTTGTCTTTCATGTTTTTGTTTTGTTGCTCTGTGGTTTGTTTCCTAAGTCCCTCTCTGCCAACCATCATATTTCCCCAAATCAACATAGCCCCTGAGGCCTCAACAATGTCAGGGGAAGAAAATTTCCACTGAGCATTCAGTGCCCTGGTAGGAGGCAATTTTTCAGGCTCAAGGACCTGTTAACACCTGATGGACATGCAGGGAAGGGACACCATGAGTTCCCTTAAAAGCCCTCTAGGGGTGGAGCTGTTCTACTGCCCTTGAGAAAGAAAATCAGACTTGCTCAACTGAATGATGATGCAAGTCTGGCTGCTGGAACAACTAACAGAGAGAATCTTCCTCTAATGCTCTGAGAACAGAACGTTCTCAGATTCTGTGCTCACTACCCTATGGATGACTAGGAGGTAGAGAAAAGTGAATGGGCTTCTATAATCAACACCCCAGTGAAAACCTAAGAGAAAAATAAAATAAAATGGAAAAGTCAAAGTGGAGGGCTGTGTCCGGGTATCCTCACTGTGCTGTCTTGAGGAGAAAATGCTGACGATTCACTCTCTGGACTTCAGCTCTTGTCCAGTTTTCCTGAACTTCCGTTTTTATTTTCTTTTCCTGAACCATGGATGAACCAGAATATTACTAAAGGATTACAAACATAGTTGACAATTCTGAATGGTAATCCAAAGAGTTGTAACCATTTCCCTTCATAAAGGGAAATCATAATTGAGTCCTGGAGTTTTGAAAGCTAGGCTAAACCTGGGCATATAATCATTTCATGAATGGGGAACTCTTTTCTCTTTGAAGATGGTTTCACCTATTCCTTACCACGAGCAGGATAAATAATGTGTCTTCTTTCCTCTTCTCCAGCAGTGGTGTTAAACTTGCCCTAACCCACAATTAGTTCTATTTTTTCATTTTTATTTTTAAGATGGAGTCTCGCTCTGTTGCCCTGGCCAGAGTGCAGTGGTGCAATCTTGGCTCAACCTCTGCCTCCTGGTTCCAGTGATTCTCCTGTCTCAGCCTCCGGAGTAGTGGGATTACTGGGGTGTGCCACCAAAACCGGCCAATTTTTGTATTTTTAGTAGAGACAGGGTTTCACCATGTTGGCCAAGCTGGTCTTCAACTTCTGACCTCAAGCGATCTTCCCCTCTTGGCCTCCCAAAGTGCTGGAATTACAGGTGTGAGCCACCATGCTGGGCCCACATTTAGTTTTACTTCTGTGTACCCAGTTTACTTATTTTATTCCCTATGAATCCCAAATTGTAAAAGTTTTATTTTTAAAAAAGTACATTAAGGAGGCTTTTATATAAGTTGTTCAATAAATTATTTTAAAAACTGAAAATAGTTCTAACGAGGCCTTGGGGTAACTCAGGATTGGGAAGGACTGATTTTTCTTTTCACAACTCCTCTCTAGAATGGAAATATTACAAATTCTGAGAGTCTCGGAAAGGTTGTGGCATCTTAGTGGACACCAGAGCCAGTTTCCCAAGCCCCATGCATTCACTTTTACTTCTGTCTTCATTATTTTTACCATCTCCATCCACATCTACCATACTGTTATTTTTTAAAAAATGATTCACTTTTGATAAATAAATCTACCTTCAGAGGAAACTTTGTATCACTTCTTCAAATGGAAAACCAGTATATAACCCTTTGTAGATGCGAAAGACTTTTATAATGCATGTAATAAAACCTAACCAATGATATTAAATTCTGCTAGATCCTGCTGTTTCTCAGAGGCTCTGAGTGGAACTATGTTCTTTCTTTGTTAAATAATGAGCTTACAACTGGTAGAGACAGATTAAAGATACTAGTACCAAATGGAGACTTTCTCCTTGGCTTTATTAGAAGGATTAAAAAAGAATTGAAAATGGAATTGCTTCAACATTGCACCACAATAATGAGAATTGGTGAATGATTTATGAGCCACCAAAAAATCCTCTTCCAACCTATCCATGAGTGGTACAAGGCTCATACATTGGGCAACTGAGCCACAGGAGACTTAAGAGACCCTCATGAACTTCCACGCTATAATCTTGACCCTTACGTGCTGGATTCCTAACAATGCAGCTCACAAAGCACGTACTGAGAGGCTACTATGGACACTTACACTGCTAAAGACATAATCAACCAAGAAGCCAGATTCTTTACACTTGCCCCCACACCAAATGGGGCTGCTAGTTCATGGGTATTATGCTTGTGGAAGACACCCTAAACACCAATAGCTCCAACAACGAGCCTGCCATCCAGGCCCGCCTTTTCTCACACCACCAAAAGACTTGTGCATCAGCCACTTAAGTCATGCCGCCTTTCCACAATACAAGTTCAGAGTTTATTTAGTAGCAAGTAACTACTATAAGATAAGAACTATAAGCATATCATTCAAATGCTTTATTGGTCAAAAAAGATGGATGCTTTTATTAATCCAACCTTTTTGTAATGCAGTGCCACTGATGACCCAGCATTAGCCTCATTCTCTGCTATTAATCACACTTCTAAGAGCTCATTTTGCCTTAAAATCTTAAGAAATTGCTATAATTTAAAGACATGGTGTCTACATAATGGGAAATGCTTCATAGATTGTATCATTTCAGAAAATACAGTATATTTTTATGGGAACAATGACATGATGCTAAGGAATTACAAAATGGGAATATATGTGTGTATATGTATATACACGAATGAATGAAAAGAGAAAAATGTAAGCTCCCTTTTGTATTTGTAGCTTCCCACATCTGTACACTTTAATCACTACCTTTGTGAAGTCCATTAATCCAAAGGCATTGGCATATAGTTTACATAGATTAAATCCAAAATAACGTTCCCAAACAAATGAAAATTAAATGAAGGGAGAAACTCTAATGTAAAAAGAAAGATGTGGAAACACATGGTGTGCTTTAAAAAAATTCCATCAGTGGTATATTCCTCATTCGTCATCTGTAATTCCTGTGCCTTGTTTGTCCATATGAAGAGAACTAAGGCAAGCCCTTCAACAAAGAACTTCAGGACAAACTATAGGCATCTGCCTATTTACATTCAGCAGGATTTTAACAATATAATGATGTCCTTAATGCATTAAGTCCTTTTCTCATTAAGCTACCCTTCGTGACCATTTAACACAGCTGAACACCATAAAGAAATGTATCTGAAAGAGCTTTTCAAAATACAAAGCTAAAACAAATCTTTTTTAAAGCACCCCTTCAATTTTTACCACCACACAATTAAAATGCAACATACACATGGTCGGGCAGGGTGGCTCATGCCTGTAATCCCAGCACTTTGAGAGGCTGAGGCAGGCGGATCACGAGGTCAGGAGTTCGAGACAAGTCCGGCCAATATAGTGAAATCCCGTCTTTACTAAAAATACAAAAATTAGCCGGGCATGGTGTTGGGTGCCTGTAGTCCTAGCTACTTGGGAGGCTGAGGCAGGAGAATTGCTTGAACCCGGGAAGTGAAGGTTACAGTCAGCCAAGATCGTGCCACTGTACTCCAGCCTGGGTGACAGAGCAAGACTCCATCTCAAAAAAATAAAAATAAAATGCAACATACACATGTATATATTCAAATCTCACAAACACACAAAAATGGTGACATTGTGTTACATGATGAATGAAGGGTGGGGTGGGTTCCAATCAGGTACTATGATTATGAATGGATCTAGAGTGAATGGCTGGGAACCACAGAGAATCAGCCGACCTAAAAGTCAAGAACGCAGATATTGTCCTACAGTTAGCAAGGGCTAAACTTGGAATCTGAGAAACAGCCGGAAGCTGGTGATAAAGCTTACTTAGGTGGAGCTGGGACAAAAGCATCCGCCTGCTTGGTGATAGGCAAGCCCAGCTCTGGCTGAGGGGCCCCTTCGCACAGAGATATGCTCCACCCATCCATCCATGTGCCATCACGTGGTCTAGATAAGCACTAGACCTTGGATCTCCCCCATGGGGAAGTGCTGAGCCTGGGAGGAGATTTAGAAAGAAATAGAAGTCCTTTATCAAGCTACCTTAATCATACTGTCATGAACATGCCAATGAGAAAGACAGGGCTTGAGGTGCCCTGAATAGGTAGAACAGGTACCAACAGTGGGGTCGCTTCTCTTCGCCTACTGAGTGCTGGGGCCACTGGATGACTACAGGGTCAATGGCGGGACCATATGATATCTGATAATGCCAGATTCTCAACAGGATTCATTAATCAACTAAACACCCAAAGAAACTTTTGAAAAGGTGTTGCTACTCTCTGGCATGCCCATGGTAGCTGTGAGGAGTGGAGGTACTGGATATCTTTGGGACAGGAACAACACTTGGTAGGGAATTAAAATTACTAGTCTTCTTCACCTGTAAACGGAGACAACAGGGCTCATAATAATGAGCATCCTAAATACCTGAGTTAAGATTTATCAAAGATCACGGCCATTGTTGACCACATTCTCTTCCAAGAGAGGAGGGTGAGAGAGAGGATCATAACCTATGCACAACCAATTGATGAGAAGAGCTAATGTATTTATCCAAGAGTAGACCCCCGTGGCACCTTCCATAGGAGGCTAGTACAAGGGATCTGTCTCATGACAAGGCTTTCCAATAGAACCACATACACCTCCAACAGATGAGAAAGTGATCAACCTTTGCACTGCAACTGTGTTGCAGGCTATGACCACACAAAGCACGGTTCTGTGGATGCCGCAAAGGCATCACCTGGGAGCTTTTTAGATATGCAAATTGTTGAGCCCATCTCAGACCTACTAAATGAGAACCTGTATTTTAATAATATCCCCAAGGTGACTCATATGCATATTAAAGTTTAAGAAGGTAGGTCTGGTGGAAAACAGGCAGACATACTTGGGTTTGATTTCCAGCTCAGCCAATTTTTAAGTTTTCAACAAGATAACCCACCACTCCCTATTCTCATTTCCTCATCTATGAAGTCATGCTGTTCTGCATCTGATTTCACTCATCTTTCTAAGCAATATTTATTCTATAGTTAATACAAAATATGCCAGGCCCTGTACTAAGTGTTGGGGCGCCAACATGCAACAAAAATCAATACAGTTCTAATCAAGAAGACACACATTAATCAATTAGCTATATAAATAAGTGGAGATTAGAATTGTGATAAGTGCTACCATGAAAAATGCACAGTGCTCTGAGAGCACAGAGGAATAATATATGTAAAGTGCCTTGTATGTAGTAGGTGCTTAATAAATCACAGTGATTATTACTAGCTCATAAAACCCAGCCCTTTGGGAGGCCACGGGAAAAGTCTCAAGTGCAAATACTCTTCTCCCCATCATAAAATGAACGTGGACTAAGACTGTGTTCTCAGTTCAACTTAAAGAAAAAAAATGTGTTATTTTTATGCTGTCTCCTGGCTATACGAAGACTATAACATCAATAAAGTCAACATTTCTTCTAATGACAGCTTAGAGAGCAACACTAACTTTCTGGGTTATTGTTAAGAATCAGCTCTTGTTTACCAAGTTGTAGTTAAAGGGAAAAACGCAGAGCAGGGCAGAGGGTAATACTGCAAGCCAGCCCTGTTCAAAGCAGTCTTTTGATTATCATTTTAAAGCCTCAAAATCTAAAGAAAATCTTTAATTGGCTTTTCAGCAGCATTTCTACTTTGGATATGCAGTTTGTTGAAGTTAAGAATGTACACGCTAACAATTGCAGATAGGATTAGCATCCTGCACCTTATACTGTGGATACAAGTGGTTGATTATTAGTGCACCTGGCACGTGTCTATACAGCAAGAAAACTGGACTGAACAGGAATCAAACAGGGCTCCTACCCAAATCCCTATCACTGACAACTCCCACCCCAGGAGCAGAGGCACCTTGAGTCCATCACACTAAATGGGAAGCTTGCACAGCACTGCACCTGGGTGTGTTCACGTCTCCTTACAACAGCTCTCCAAAGTCCCACATCTTCCTTTTCCTCATTTCCCATGAACTCACAAACTTTAAGAATTTTAAATATGTCTTAATAAGTCTCCATGTATTTACAAATTTCTGGTTCTTTTCCACAAATTTGGCTTCCTTCCAATAGGTGTAGATTTGTGATGGGAGAATTCTGACCTCACTTTTATCTGAATGCCCCTCAACTCAAGAATGTCAGAACAGAATGGTTGATTTGAATGGGCTGGGAAGCTGGGGCAAGTGCAATGCGCTTCAGGTAAGCCCTCAAGATCTTAAGGTATAGTAGCCGCATGATACTGACCATCAGCTCACACACTGGGGCTCCAACTTTGATTTTTCTGAGTTGATGTATGTAAGATGGGATAGGACAGCACCACTAGCAGCTTGGTAAGCAGCCAAAAATGGGTGGTTTCCATTTTTACTGCCTGGAATAAGATGTACCTTGAGGATAATTTCCTTTGGGTGCAGCAATTAAAAATGCAAAGTATGAGGGAAAAGGATACACCAGGAATTAAAAAAAAAAAAATCAGGGAGAAATATCTGCCTAACAATCTGTCCTTCTACAGCAGTCGTTCTCAACTGATGGTTAATTGTCCCTCCCCACCAGGGGACATTTGGCAATGTCCAAGGACCGTTTTGGTTGTCACACCTGGAGGAGGGGGCTTGTGCCACTGCTATCTGGTGGGGAGAGGCTGGGGATGCTGCCGGACATCCTACAATGCACAGCAGAGACCCCACAATAAAAATTACCTGGTCCATGCATCAAGAGTGCTGTGACAGAGAACACTGCTATAAGAATTTCTTATGTTTTATTTTATGTTTTAATGTATTATTATTTTTTGAGATGGAGTCTGGTTTTGTCACCCAGGCTGGAGTGCAGTGGCGTGACCTTGGCTCACTGCAACCTCCGCCTCCCAGGTTCAGGAGATTCTCCTGCTTCAGCCTCCCAAGTAGCTGGGATTACAGACATGCGCCACCATGCCCAGCTAATTTTTGTATTTTTAGTAGAGATGTGGTTTCGCCATTTTGGCCCCATTGGTCTGGAACTTCTAACCTCAAGTGATCCACCCGCCTTGGCCTCCCAAAGTGCAAGGATTACAGGTGTGAGCCACTGTGCCCAGCCTAGGATTTTGTTCTGTTTTTATTAAGGGATCAAAGCAATGAGTTCCACTTCTTGTTCAGAAGTCAATTTATTATGTTCCTTAAAACTTTAAAGATTTGTGATTTTTTTTTTGCTTGTGTTTCTACTTCATAAATACTACCAAACTGAGCACCTATTATGGGTAAGGTTAGGCAAGACTTAGGTGATGCCCAGACATTTGAGTAGAGTAGTATATTTCAAGAGGCTGGGAGTGGGGAAGGCCGAGATGGGCTGAGGCAGGCAAGCAAACAGGAGAAAAGAAGTGGCCAAGCTTGACAGAGAAGTTGGAACCCTACATTTGCAGGGAACAGAAAAGGGCTGGGATGAAATGAGCTTTATAGAAAGTGAAATCTGGTAGAAGTACTCAGGATGGAGCTAAAGCAGAGAGACTGAGGGACAAACTAGGACACTTTCATCCACTTCTCCCTGCTTCCAGAGTGCCATGCTCATCGAACACTCATCTCTCCAAACTCTACTTCTCCCTCCATCAAGTAGGTTCGCCAATCATAAAATCATCTTCCTCAACCTCAAGTGTCTCTCCCTGGGATTGCCAGCTGCCTGAAAGGACTATACTTCATTGTGTCGACATCCTTCCCTGCCCTGGCTCCACCTCTGCAAGCTCGCTTCTGCCTCACCTCTTTGCTGAAACTATCCCAATCATTTTACTAATGAGCGGAGGTGACTTGAGTCCATCACACTGAACGGAGAAACTTGCATAGCACTGCACCTGGGTGTGTTCACGTCTCCCGAAAACAGCTCTCCAAAGTCCCACCTCTTCCCTTTCCTCATTTCCCGTGAACTCACAAACTTTAGGAATTTAGAATATGATGTAATAGATCTCCATGTATGTACAAATTTAATGAAGGTAAGTAAGCGATAGTGATGGTAATTCTAATGAGTTTCCAGTTGCTAAATTCAACAGAGAGTTTTCAATCCTTACCTTACCTAAACTTTGATGACACAAGACACTGTCATTCATATCATTTCTCTTGAAAAAGAAAATCTCTCTTCTCTTCGCCTCCAGGTTGTCCTCCTCATTCCTGGTTCTCTGGCGCTATCTCTGATGGCTCCTTCTCATCCTTTTTAACGAGCATCCCCTTCCTCTGCTCATTCTTTAATGTTTCATCTTGTCTAAAGTTAAGGCCTCAGTGTTGCAAAACTCTTAAAGCAGGGGTCTGCAAACTTTTTCTGTGGTGTTGTACAGTAAAATATTTTCAGCTTTGTAGGCCAGATGCTCTCTGTCCCAGCTACTTAGTTCTGCTGTTGTGGAGCAAATATAACCCAACCCATCTGTAAGCAAACGGGTATGGCTGTTTTCCAACTGTTCCAATAAAACTTTATTTACAAAACAGGCGACAGCTGGATCTAGCACACAGAACTGTAGTTTGAGAGGCCCCTACTCTCAAGCACTATCCCTGGAAGTCCTTAACAGTTCTATGGCTTCAACTCATGCCTGTATCCTGGTGATTCCTGAATTATTTTCCCCAACCAAAATATCTTCTCAGAGCTGCAGTCCCTTGTTTCTACAACCTTCTGGCCACTTCTACTTTGATGTCCTAAAAGAGCCACAAATTTTGCCTCAAACTGAAATTATTTATTTCTCCAAGCTCTAAAATCAAGCTAGCTCCTATTTCTGGGTTTTCAGGGAAAGAATTATATTCCAAATCAGGAATTATCTAATAATCTTCCTTCTCTTTTATTTCCCATCTTACTAATTCCCACCCACACTACCTCCTATTTAAATAATGTCTGCCTCTCCACACCCTTGACTGGGAGCATGCCCTCATCACTTTGTAACTCTGAATGTGAACAAATGCAACTCCTAGCCTGGCCATGCCATAGCCCATCTGATCACGTGACCTCACTTGATTTAAATCCTGGGTCTCTATAAGGCCTATATCCTCCAGGCTTGTTCTGTCCAACAGAAAAACCACTGGCCACATGTGGCTACTGAGCACTTGAAATGTGGCTAGAGTGGATATAGGACTAAATGTTTAATAAATGTGTGATTTTCATGAAAGTTTATTTTAATTTAAAAACCGATACCTAATTCAGTCATCAGAAAATGTTTAAGTATGTCTTGAACAACTTGGGTATGTGAATCTCTTTTAACCGTAAGTTTTACGAAATCTAAATACAGATCAAGTATTTCCAATGAAATTTTAATGTCTGAATTGATATGATTTTTCAAAAACTTAGTATTAAAGAAAAAAATGAAAAATGTGTCTTTCATATATTTTTAATACTGATTACAAGCTGAAATTATATTTTGGACAAGTTGGATTAAATAGAATAATACTATAATATATATCTTATTCTTTTTACTTTTTTGAATGCAGTTACCAGAAAATTTAAAATTCTTTGTGTGGCTCTCCTTTTATTTCTACTGTGCAGTGCCACATGCAGCATACACTTCAGGATCTGGCCTACCCGCCCCTGCAGTGCTCTCCCCACTCTCTCTTTCTCTCCTCTGCTTCCACCCTATCTATCTACATCGCAGCCAACTTAACAACCAGCTCCTTCCCAGGCATGCTGAGTACTCCAAGGCCTTTCTGCCTCTACCTCTCCGCCATGAACCTTGGTGGAGCTGATTCCTACTGAACCTCACAATTCACCTCTAGCTATGAAAGCTTTTGCAGACCACCTCCACCACCAGGTCTGGAAGAACCCCATCAAGTTTTATACTAAACTCTTGCAGAGTAATCATTACACTAAATTCTAGTTTTCTGAATGTTTACCTGTAAGCTAGGGATCATGTCTTGCCCCTAACAGAATACCAGGCAGTTTGATAAACAATTTAATGTCAGACAAATGAAGGAATGAATGAATGAACGAATGAATGAAATATTACACAGCTAGAATGAAAGACCTGGTAACTGATTATAGGAATTGAGGCAACATGAATGATATTTCTCAGCCCAAGTGATGCTTTTGTGAGAACGGCCAAGTGAGGGAACAGGCCATTTTCAGAGTAAAGCAGAAATGAAAACAAAAGCTAGCAGGGAGGCATCAACACAGAGGTGACAGTTGAAAGGGAATGAGTTAGATGGTGAGGGGAGGGCCAGTGCACTGGCTAACGCCCGTAATCCCAGCACTCTGGGAGGCTGAAGCAGGTGGATCGCCTGAGCTTAGGAGTTTGAGATCACTCTGGGCAACATGGCAAAACCCTGTCTCTATCAAAAATACAAAAAAAAAAAAAAAAAGAATTAGCTGGGTGTGATAGTGCATGCCTGTAGTCCCAGCTACTTGGGAGGCTGAGGTGGGAGGATCACCTGAGCCTGGGAGGTGGAGGTTGCAGTGAGGCAAGATCGCACCACTGCACTCCAACTTGGGTGACAGGGTGAGACCCTGTCTCAAAATAAAGTAAAATAAAATATTATGAGAAGGGAAGGGTCCTCAGAACAAACCATAGGCAATTCCTGTACTTAGGAAACAGGAAGAATAACATTTACTAAGTTCTGGTCCTCACAACTACTTTGTGAGGTACATATTACTCCTCTTTTTATTTTCTTTTAAAGAAGAAAACCTGTAAGCAAAGAATACTTAAACACACATATACAAAGCTAGTAGACAAATATGTGAACATCAAAGTCATCCAATCTCTACCCACTACACTTCAGAGCAGGGGTCTGGGGCCTGTTAGGAACCGGGCGGTAAAGCAGGAGGTGAGCAGCAGGCGAATGAGCATCACCGCCTGAGCTCCGCCTCCTGTCAGATCAGCAGTGGCATTAGATTCTGATAGGAGCATGAACTCTATCGTGAAACACTCATAAGAGGGATCTAGGCTGCGTGCTCCTTAACCTTCCCCAACTCTTCCCCTCTCCTGGTCAGGAAAATTGTCTTCCATGAAACTGGTCCTTGGTGCCAAAAATGTTGGGGACCACTGTTTTAGAGGCACCTTCCAGGGTAGAGTCCCAGAGAGTGACAAAAAACTTAGAAGGGAGTTTCAAAGAAGGAAGAGGTGGCTGATGGTTTCAAGTGGTTTAGAGAAGTGGAGGATGATGTGGAGATGGCGAAGCAAAAGGGAGATCCCCCAACCAACATCAAATACCTTCATCCTTCTGCCCTCCCTTCTTTCCTTCTGAAAATAAGAGGCTGTTCACTTTCAACCTTCACTCTGAAACCTGTGTCTTCCATGCTTATATTCTTCCAACACCAACCTCCTTCTCTCTACCCATCTCTACCGCCTCTCTCATTTTAGTCTATATATAAATACACTCAAGGCACTCAGACCAAAACTATGCTGGATTACTCTTCTGTCCCTCTAGTTCCCATCCTGCAACCTCTTTCCTCCATGCAGCTAAGTTTTTTGAAAGGGTCCTGTCTCTATATTTCTACCTCCTACATACAACTCTCTGCGATGCAGACTCAATGCTTATGTCTAGGACAGTAGTTCCTAAACTCTGAAGCCAATTAGAACCAAGTCCTTCGGCTGAGTGTGGTGGCTCACACCTGTAATCCCAGCACTTTGGGAGGCCAAGGCAGGTGGATCACAAGGTGAAGAGATCGAGACCATCCTGGCCATCATGGTGAAACCCTGTCTCTACAAAAATACAAAAATTAGCTGGGCGTGGTGGCACATGCCTGTAGTCCCAGCTACTCAGGAGGCTGAGACAAGAGAATCGCTTGAACCCAGGAGGTGGAGGTTACAATGAGCCGAGACTGTGACACTGCATTCCAGCCTGGCACCAGAGCGAGACTCCGTATCACAAAACAAAAACAAAAACAAAAACAAAAAAAACCCAGTCCACCCAGATCCATGCAAGGGGC
Organism: Macaca thibetana thibetana; assembly: GCF_024542745.1. Lineage (NCBI taxonomy): Eukaryota > Metazoa > Chordata > Mammalia > Primates > Cercopithecidae > Macaca > Macaca thibetana. Next base: position 125,536,629 of record NC_065579.1, read on the forward strand.
TGGGATGGAACCCTGGAGGCAGCATTTACAACATGCAGGCGATCCCTGAACACACCCAGTAACACTGACCCAACAGACCAGAGGGTCTCTGTCACACCTGACACTGGAGGCCACTTTGAAAATTCTCCTGTGGCTTCCCTGATAGCACATCCTCTGGTGCTTAGCCTGACTCAAAAACCCTTCACTCCCTTGGTGTTTTTATTTTTATTTTTTTGAGATGGCGTCTCCCTGTCACCCACACTGGAGTGCAGTGGCACAATCTCAGCTCATTGCAACCTCTGCCTCTCAGGTTCAAGCGATTCTCATGTCTTAGCCTCTAGAGTAGCTGAGATTACAGGCGCCCACCACCATGCCCGGCTAACTTTTGTGTGTTTCGTAGAGACGGGGTTTCACATGTTGGCCAGGCTAATCTCGAACTCCCGACCTCAGGTGATCTGCCCGCCTCTGCCTCCCAAAACCTTGGTCTTTTTTAAATACTTCACTGTCTTCCCCATTTGCTGTTGGTGTTCCTCAAGGCCCCCCTTGCCCTCCACATATACTTCACCTTTGCCTACACATTGATGATCACAGATTGGATCCCCAACAAGCCCTTCTCTCCTTTATTGGTTATTTCTACCACTTAAGTTCATCAGGCTCCCAAACTCAACATTCTTTCCTCCAACCTGCTACTTTGCCTGATCAGGGAAAGGTCACTGTCACCTCCTTCGATGTTCAGTCTTTCATCAGGACCTGGCAATTCTTAATCTTATATATCCAACAAACTTTTCCCCTTTCTTTTCATCACCACTACCATCAGCCAGTTGTCATCATCTTTCTCCTGAAATCTCAAAGAATCTTCGGCTGATACCATAAACACCATTAAAAACAAAAACCATTCTGATCAAGTCACTCCCTTGCCAGGAAAGCTCCCCAAGCTCCCCCATTCTAAAAAGAGTCTCAACTCCTTGGAATGGAATAACAGGTCTCCTGTATAATTTCCCAGACTTCTTTCCTGCTTCCTCCTCCACGAACCCAGCACTTTTCCTAGTTAGTTGCTGTTTTCCAAACATACCTTACTCTTTCATACCTACATTATGCTATTCTCTCCCTCTTGGAGGCACCTTTTCTCCTACATTGACCTGAATTCCTATGAATGCTTTCAAACCCATTTCAAATATTACCTTTAAAAAGAAAATATTTCATTCTAGCCAGGTGCGGTGGCTCATGCCTGTAATTCTATCACTTTGGGAGGCCGAGGCAGGCGGATCACAAGGTCAGGAGATCAAGACCATCTTGGCTAACACAGTCAAACCCTGTCTCTACTAAAAATACAAAAAATTAGCCGAGTGTGGTGGTGGGTGCCTGTAGTCCCAGCTACTCGGGAGGCTGAGGCAGGAGAATGGCGTGAACCTGGGAGGTGGAGCTTGCAGTGAGCCGAGATCACATCACTGTACTCTGGCCTGGCGGCAGAGCGAGACTCCGTCTCAAAAAAAGAAAGAAAGAAACTATTTCATTCTAAAGTACTCCAGATGTACTTTATTTTTATGCTGACCAAAGGTCAGGTTCATTGCAATATGATAGTGATAGTGACCAGACGGCTCTCCACTCAGGCCAGGAGTACCCCATCACTGCTTCAGTAAAGCCTAATAGTACTGGATACTTAGGAGTCACTCAGCAGAAGTTTGCTGGATGGATGGATAGGTGGCTAGGTCATGGGCAATGGAAGGATGGAGAGTCTAGGCTTGGATAATCACACTCCCTAGTATGGCAGCTGCTCAGTGAATTGCTAATTTCTTCCTCCTCATAGACTAAGAAAGTGATCAAAGAAATAGAAGTTGGAGATTCTGAATTTAGATGAACGAATTAAGATTAAGGAATTAAGATTAACGAGTTGCACCATCTGTATAGTAAAAGAAGAATTAAATCATCTGCTGAAATCTGGTGAGGATATAGCAGAGGCTCAAGGGTGGTGGTCAAGTTCTAGGATCATCACTGTAGTGAATGAGAGGACTCTGAAACCACAAACACACTGGGATTGATGAGCCCACGAGGGATTGCTCAGTTACATCTAGGATGCAGAACTGCATACAGGGACTCAGCATGGTTTTGAGAGAGCTACCAGCAACACTCACTCCCTTAGGAAGAGCAGGGGATGCGATCATAGATGGAGTCGGGGGTTGCGAGAGCCACTGCAGTGGCAGAAGAAGGGATAAGGGAGGGAGAGATGGTAGAGATGGTACTAGTGAAATAGCTACTTATGGGATCTCTGCTGGGTGTGGAGGAATGTGGATACAGGATAGTGATTAAGTACAATCTGCACAAGTGATGGGGAAGAGGCAGAGATGGGAGGCTGTGATCAAACGGAGGACTGGAAGTGTCTCAGAAAACACATATAGCAAAAAACCAGTGAGATTGGACAAGCCTCTAAAATTATCCAGCAAGTCAAAGGGAGAGGGCCCAGCACCCAGCACAGTAACACATAGCAGGTGGACATTTGTTGAATAAATGAATCAGTGACAGAACCATCCCCTCACCCAGTGGTTCTATGTGAGTTGCCAGCATCAAATTAGAAAATAATCACAGATTAGCACTGTAGGCCAAGGACACCCGACAGACTGGTTGTTGTGACAATGTTATATCTGACATTATTCTAACATGATAATGTAGGCAATGTGTTTAAGAGAGTTAGAAATACTAAGCTACAAGGGTACCCAAATCTGCCAGGACTTGGCACATCACAGTCAATATTTTGAATGAGTGAATGGGTGCCTAAGTGGATGAATGAATGATAGAATATACATGACCTATATAATATCTACAATAAAACCCAGCCACCTTCAAAATCACACTCAAGGAACAATATTCACAAAGCCAGACTGAACAAGCAACATTGGATAAGGAGTTAAGGCATCTTGATTCTCAAAAATTTCAATGATACAAAGGCACTAGCTGGGAGGTGGCAGTGTGAGAGAAGTGAAGATGTCTGTGATTTTGTTGCCATGTTATTCCAACACATTTGCGGCATAAATGCTAAGCTGTCAATCCCCTTTGCCTGGATAGCCACAGTTCAGAAGTGGCTCAATCTGATCACCAATGAGCTCTCTATTTAATACCTCTTACTTCATAAACTACTAGTGTAGCTCAATTCTCTGAACAACTGGAAAGGAAACAGAGTTGATAAGAGAATTAATACTTTCTTCCCAAATCACATCATCTAGGATAATAAAAGCATGTTAAACAAATAACTCTTAAAAGAAGTAGGAGAAAAACACTTTAACGTGAAGCTCTAAGCTATATTGATGTTTGTAATTATGACGAGGAGGGAAAAAAATTTCTGAGCTAAGTCATAATTGCTAATGCTACGGATTTGTTCCCTGTAGAATTCTGTAAGATAAACAGAGATTTGCATATTTTGAAGGTATTTTGTCTGTCTGTTAAACACTCCTGTTACTGTAAAGATTTTTCTCCTTCCCAGGAATAGCTAGCTATTTTTCTCATCTCATTTCTAGTTCTCTGCCCACTTGCTTTCCCCACCCTAGGTTTTGGGAGTTCTCCCTCAAATACTAATGGTGAAGGAAACAAATCTTTTCAACAGTGGAGACATGAACAGAAACCCAATCACATCTATGGAAAGGAGCTG